>NC_086448.1:432527522-432828772 GCF_028390025.1 Pseudophryne corroboree
AATAACTCCGAAACAAAGCAACAAATTACAAATCTATGGATCAAGGCCTTTAATTTGGTATATGACGCGCTGTGCTCAGTCAACGTCATCATAGAAATATGTCACTCATAAGAGTTGTCCTTTTGCTCTCTCTCTCTCTCTCTCTCTATATATATATATATATACATACAGTATATATATATATATATTTATTTATAGACAGATAGTATTATTATTATTATTATTATTATTAATAATAATAATAATAATAATAATAATAATAATAATAATGTTGTTTTTATTATTCATAAGTATAATAACTCTATTAGAGTTTATTTTTGCTGCTTTATATAATTTTACAGTTATTGTTTGGAAAGGTATGGAATTTTACAAGAACTAATATGTCCCATCATAATAGTTACTTTTGTCTTAACAGACTCAGATGTACTGTTCTCTTGCTTGATTGTGTCAAACATTTTGCTGAACAGACCAGATAGTAATTTGGCCTGAAGGAAACTGTAAACTCCAATAAATTCAGCTCTCATTGATGTTATGTTAATAGAGTACTACAGTCAAAACCAATAAGGGAAGAAATACAAATGGCATTGTAAACTGAATAATAAAAAGGTAATGTTTAATGATCTGTTATTGACCAGTGTTCCACAAGTAATGTAAGTATGGATTACCACAATGTCTCCTCTTAGCTCTAGAGCAGTCACTGCCATGACAGTGAAATGAAGAGATGTCTAGGTATGCTCCATTTTCTTTCCAGCTTTCAAAACCAATCAATTTAAATGTTCATTATCTTAGCCCAAATGTAGGAAAAGAGAGCATTGTGTCTATTCCACACTTGACTTTACAACAATACATATAATATTGCAAGATAAAACTGTCATGATAAGCATTTCAGAAATTTACAATTCAATGATGTAATAAAATATCCAATGACCATTGTCATGTTTTTATTGATATTGTTACTTGAAATTTATTTCAGAATTAATTACCCATCTTTAAGCTAATAAATGGGCAGAAATATATCATGTTATTGTATACCTAGATGGGCAATTTCCTTACAATGGATGGCATTTATGAAATCTGGCAAAACAAAGGTGCTGTAATCTCCAGCAAACAATCATATCCCATACATTTTCTAGAACAGTTTGCAAAATGAATGCAAACATCAGACTGCAGATTGTTACAGCCCCCCATAGGCTTTTATAGAGGCTGCTAAAATGTGAAATGTCCCAATCTAGCTTTATCTCCAATAACTAAAGCCCAGTGGCATTAGACATTGTACAGTATCCTATGAGCTACATTTAATCAAAAGTTTTTGGGAGGAATCTAGTACTGTCCACATGCACGTGCATGGACATTCAAGTATGTCCAGTAGCTCTGCTGGATATGAATAAGCCTAAGCAATCAGTTTACTTTTTCACATAACAGGGAGCCCATGTCCCTCCATTTCTTTATTAATAAAATGCTTAGATAATTGAGGAATAAAGATAAATAGGCACCTTATTGTCCTATGTCAGTTTTTTTACATTGAAAGTGTAGTTTCTTATACCTGTATCTACAACATTAAGCAAGGAAATAAAATGGCATTGTTCTTCAACATTTTAATAATGTGAGTGTACTTTAGTCAGGATAATGATACTGAATTAAGTGGTCTATGAACTCATCATCTTTAACATGTATTGTAGAACTCACATAAGTCTCAGTTGTATTGGCATTTGTGATCGACAAAACAATTTCAGTGTTGCCCAAGTCAAGAATAGTGTCCGTCAAAAGCATTAATGAGTTCACATCAACAAGCACACAAACTTGCAATGGTGTTAGCACTCTTTGTTGTAGGGTAACACAGCCATAACTTATTCAAAAAAGAAAGTAACAAGTTTCACCCTACTACAAAATTACTATAAGATAGCATATATGATTTTTTTATGGAAAATGACAGAAAGCACTAATCAGGAGCCATGTTGTGCGGTAGATCTAGGTGACCTACTTGTGTTGCTTTAGCTTATATGACGACACACCTGGCCAGCATAACCAGTGAGATATAGATCTCAGTGTTAGTCCTGAGTGCCATGGTTGGCCACCATTCACCAGTCCCAGCCACCACTTCATGCTGTGGAATTGGCCTTTGGAATAGCTAGCATAGTGATGGAAGCAAATTGGGTTGATTTACCTAATGCCATCATGCCAGGGCTGACGTCCATGGCCAGGATCCACATTCGGGATTCACTCAGTCTTACCAAAATTAGGCTGCAGCTCTGCAGCTTCTAGGTCCATTGGATGGCCAGCATGTTTATGGTTTCTCAACAAAGCTTCATTTTCTGTTAAAACCAAAGTCATTTGGTAATGAGGCATATGTGGCCACAGAGACATATACTTAATAGGTTCCTTGACCATTTGACCTGGGGCTTAGTTCCCGTTCACCAATGTCAAATTTTATAGCTTCTTTGTTTACTTCTATTACTCCCTTGCTCACCACAGGACCTAGTGGAGAGGGAATGGGGTGAGCTCAAATTTTCTTATGGGTTCTCAGCTGTTTGAAGAACAATTTGTCCAGGATTGATAAGATCATTTAGCCATGCAGTTTGTGTGGATTTTAAGGTAGGCTTTGGCCAGATTGTACCATCTCTGGGAACTGGACCTGTGGTCACTGCATCTGAAGCTGTGTTAAGTGCTGAGCACAACTCATATCATTATTATGTTAAATCACCTAAGAAGGATAACAAGATATTCCTTATCCAGTTTATTTTCTTTCTGAAGCTGTGGAAAATGTTGGTTCCAGAGAAAGCCTGTGCTATGATGCCCCTTCCCAATTTGGATGCAAATGCTCTTTATATCACATTCATGCACTTCACTTGAGAGTTTGTTGCTATTCAGTTACAGTACCCTTTAATAAATTGCACATTTCAATATACTGGCATATCCAGTATTCAAACCTATAACCTGTTGAATTCTAATCAAACACCCTATCTATTGAGCTATTTGATCCTGCATAAAAACTATGAACACTATATGAAGCTACTGGTACTTTATAAAAATGTAATCAGCATTGCAGTTGAGCAGATCTATGTAATGTGCAGCCACACATCCAATCTCTTGCAGCCATACACTACACAGATCTGCTCAGTCGCAATGCTGATAATTTTTTCACAAAGTACAAGGTAAGTTTCAAATAGAATTCACTAGCTTAGAATTATTTACCTTTCTATGCAAGGCCAGATAGCTCAATTGATAGATTGTCTGAATGCAAAGCCACAGGCAATGAGTTCAAATCCCGGTTATGTCAGCATCTAGAAAAGTAATAGTGTGACTGAATAACAAAGTATTCTAATGTTGTGTTCATGAATGTTGTATAGGTATTAGCTACAGAAGGGGTCAGGGTAGGAGACAGGGGTGGTCAGGAGATGCTGAGCTTCAATAATGGGGAAGCTTCAAGTGAAAGTAATTAAAACAGATAATTGACAAGTGCCGCCAACAGTGCCCCAAACCCTGCAGCACTATGTGCAGTGCCACATCCGCACACACTTAGTTGCGGCCCTGCAAAAAAGGCATGGTCAATTCTATTCAAAATGTTAGTACATCATCTGAAAGTGCAATGGAATACAGTTTATTTTTAATTGGTTTTCAATATGATCATCCAGACGGTGGCTTTCATGCGTGATACACATTTGTAGTCGATTTATAAAGTTTTACATCACTCGGCGGGTAATTTCTTGTCAAAGCTCACTGTCATTTGTCTGGCTATATTAACAAGCATCATTTTCATTATTGGGCCTGGTGATGTGTCTACAACCTCCTGAATCATCTCCCCCCCTTGCTGTCTGTGGTGGTGTCCCAAGGCAGGTAAAAATCCCATAGCACATGGTGAATGGCCCATCATATGATCATGCGGTTGGTGGAGCCGATGCTGGTGATTCTTATTGTTTAAACCAAGTGGTACTTTAAGCCCACTCCGAAGAATGTATTGGTACGAGTATGACCTGTGCGATGTCCTTGGAGTATAAAAACTATTTAAGAATAAAACATAGTGCACTATGAAGTGCTCCTTCTGAGTCCTTTAAATATATATATATATATATATATTGTCAAAGTCGAAAAATATTGTGCTTCACATTGCCATATACTAACCCCATGCACATGCCCGCTGCTCGTGCATTAAGTCTGCCGTACGTGCACATGTCCGCAAATTGCGTACACTCGCTCCGGCGATTACGCGCGGTATATGCGTATTTACGGTAGAGTTTATGAGCTTGTAGCGGGCGACTCATTTATAGCATAGTTAACTAAAATAGTGTGTTTTGTAGGTATTAATCCCCTTAATAATGTCTGCAAGTATGTTTAGTGTAAATGGTTCAGGGACCTGGGAATTCCTCTTTTCACGATACAAAGGGTCTGACAAAGGTTGAACAGTGGTGTCTGGTACCTAACTGAAGAGTATTTTATTAGAAACAATCCGGTGCTGGTTAGGTAGAGATTAATCGCTCCTGCGTATAGTTATGTCTATGAGTAGGTTATGGACATTTACTGTATTTGCGGTTCATTATCCATGCGGCGGGAATCTTGAGGATACCTCCCATCTGAGCAGTTTGAAATAGTCACAGCCCACCTGTTCAAATCCACCTATGACCTTTTGTCATAGTGCAGAGAGACATTCCTGTGTCCAATGAACAATGAGATTGTAGGGCCCATTGTATTGTACAGTATGTTGTGTATATAAAGACCCCCATAGCCAGACCAGTCTCACTTCTCTCCAAAAGGTTTTCCCCGTGATGACTGAGAGCTGGTTTCCAGATAGCGCATGCGATTCATTCCCAAGTGTGTAAGTTTTTCTCTGTGGCCATTTTGTTACTCTGTATGTATGCAATTGTTCTTTTGTAGCTAACCTATAAGTATTTGCCATTTATCCTCTTTCTGTTTATTTGTATTTGCAATCGTTTGCTAGTGTTTGTATTTCTGCTTAGCTATTGTGTTTAGGTATTAATGTCAGGTCTGTAGTGTATGAACTGTATCTGTTTTCCCCTTTTTACGTACTAAATATCGTCAGTAAAGGTGTTGGAACCTTAGCAAGGAGTGTGTGTTTCACTAGTTAGTATAAAGGGTTACAGAGCATCTCAATTGCTCAAACAGCTTGCATACTCGCAAAGGTTCAGTGTTACACCATTATAGTACCACGGTATTAAGGTTTACAGTGTAAGCATATTCTGTGTTTAAAGTTTATAAAGGTTACTGTCTGTGTGTACGCTCGCTGTGTGTATTCCGTACACCCAGCGCAGCGTGTGTACGTAACTAGCGTACCACGTGTGAGGTCTTTGTACGCAAATAGCGTACAAAGTGCGTAGCACGTGCACGAGGTTTAGCGGCCATTACGGTTTTACGGTTCTAGTAAATAGCTTATGTTAAAAGGTAAATATTTAGCTTTATCAATATATATATATATATATATATATATATACAGTATATACACAAGTAGAACATCCCAAACATTTAAAACATCCAAGTCTAATTGTAATTGATTAACGTTTTTGCACTATTAGTGTAAGTTTAGATAATGAATCGAGAAGGGTCAAGTTTTTAATTGTATGTTATACATGTGGCCACGTTTTATTTTATTTTTTCTTTATCACCTCCGCTAATATTCTAAATTTCTGAGATTTTGGATTTGGGGTTTTCTTAAGCTGTAAGCCACAATCATCATAATTAAAACAAATAAAGGCTTGAAATATTGCACTTTGCAAGTAATGAGTCTATATAATATATGCTGAATTACTGAAATAAATGAAATTTTGCACGATATTCTAATTTTCTGAGTTTCACCTGTACATATATATATATATATATATATACATACATACATAGAAAGTAAGAACGGTGGTGAGTCAGTGCGCTGCTACTCTTTTCCTCCGAAATTGTTATTAGAAATCAAAAAGTCATTATATAGCTGCAAATGTGCTGTATCTGTTAGGATTTAAACTTCTATTCCAAAGATTTCTTAATGGAGGGCCGCTGAGTTTCTCAATACGCTGCTGGGTTAGAGGCAACAAAATCTGGAGTCAATAGAGATAAAACAAGCACCTCATGGTGTAATAATTTCTTATGATACTGGAATCACAAACAACACTCATGTAGGTATTCTGCATACCGGATAATGGAGTTAGTTGAGCATATCACATTTGGCAGCCTCAATTTTTTCAAGCAATTTCACAAGCAGCTGGGGATCTGGAGCAGCTCCAACCCACCTCTCTCTCTGACAGCAACCCTCTGGGTCCCGTGTAGTTCCGCCCTCAGTTCACACTTAACTCGGCCTCTTCTCTCCTGGTATAGCAAAAAAAAGGCCTGCTGCTCAGATGCAGCAGACGGCAGGGGGTCCAGCTTGCTGTGCTGGAACCCCTGCCATCCACTGCATCTGAACAGCAGGCCTTTTTCTTTGTGAGCAGAGGACGGAACTATACGGGACACAGAGGGCTGCTGTCAGAGAGAGAGAGAGGTGGAGCTGCTGCAGATCCCCAGCTGCTTGTGAAATTGCTTGAAAAAAACTAGGCTGCCAATTGTGATATGCTCAACTAACTCCATTATCCAGTATGCAGAATACCTACATGAGCGTTGTTTGTGGTTCCAGCATAATGAGAAATGTATACATCATGATGCGCTTGTTTGATCTCTATTGATTCCATATATATATATATATATATACTCTATATATATATATATATACATATATATGTATGTATATATATATATATATATATAGAGAGAGAGATAGAGAGAGAGAGAGAGAGAGAGAGAGAGAGATAGAGACCGGAGGGGGGTGCTATATTCAAATATGATTGTCCATAATAAAGTCCATAGCCAATTCTAAGATCGTAGGTAACCTGATAGTAGTTCACAGATGTTTTTTATAGGACTTAATTAAATCCCCAGCCAGGGGTATACAAGGAAGTTTTAGATCGCCACTTGGTAGCACTCTGTTGGATATTTTGTTTCTCCTGAAAAATACCCTCACACCAAGAGCATAGACACCCAGAAAATGGCACAAAGCCCACAATTAATAAAACATCTGATGATATTTGTAACATCCACTAAAATTGGACAGTAAAACAATTATTATATCATAAATTAGGTGTTCTATAGGAATCCATTATTACACCGGGACAGATGTATCACACGTGCCACCAACCATCTGAAGATGTAAACTCAGTGGTGGGAAAAGCTCTGAATGTAAACAGAGTATCCTATTCACCTTTTAACCCTATGCGTTTCATCCTTTATCAGGACTTCCTTAGGGGTATAATCTACAGATTAGGTGAAGGCAAATGCCTATAATTTCCACCAACCAGAGGAACTGCAGTTTAGGCAGAGTAAATGTCGCCAGATTAGGATTAAACAATTATACTGGCCAAACAGATTTTTTATATGGGATGTATGATCCCAATTAAAAGAGAGATATTAAATCCAAAACATTTTTCACTGATCAAACACATCACAGAGGATCAGGAGGCACATAAAAGTGTGTATATCCTTAATGATCCTATCTTCATACTGCAGACATTGGAGAGATAGGATCATTAAGGATATACACACTTTTATGTGCCTCTTGATCCTCTGTGACATGTTTGACCAGTGACTAATTTATGGGATTTAATATCCTTCTTTTAATTGGGATCATACATCCCATCTAAAAAATCTGTTTGGCCAGTAAAAGTGTTTAATCCAAATCAGGCGACATTCACTCTGCCTAAACTGCAGTTCCTCTGGTTGGTGGAAATTGTAGGCATTTGCCCTCACCGAATCTGTAGATTATACCCCTGAGGAAGTCCTAATAAAGGATGAAACACATAGGGTTAAAAGGTGAATAGGATACTCTGTTTACATTCAGAGATTTTCTCACCACTGACCTTACATCTTGAGGTGGTTGGTGGCACATGTGATACAGCTGTCCCAGTGTAATAATGGTTCCTATAGAACACCTAATTTATGATATAATAATTGTTTTACTGTCCAATTTTAGTGGATATTACAATAAACATCAGACATTTTATTAATTGTAGGCTTTGTGCCATTTTCTGGGTGTCTACGCTCTTGGTGTGAGGGTATTTTTTAGGAGAAACAAAATATCCAACAGAGTGCTACCAAGTGGCAATCTAAAACTTCCATGTATACCCCTGGTTGGGGATTTAATCAAGTCCTATAAAGAACAACTTTGAACTAATATCAGGTTAACTACCATCTTGGAATTGGCTATGGACTTTATTATGGACAATCATATTTGAATATAGCGCCCTCTGGTTTCTATTTGTCTCCACATTTCTTGTTCCGACTAACAGGGGTTCTGCTGAGATGTGAGGCTGTCTGAAGCGCGTGATAAGGGTTACTTTTTTGTTACATATATATATATATATATATATACTTATGATGTTCCATGTTATTTTATATCTTTTTTTAGAGATGAGCGGGTTCGGTTCCTCGAGATCTGAACCTCCTCCACCGAACTTCACCCATTTTACACGGTTCCGAGGCAGCCTCGGATCTTTCCGCCTTGCTCGGTTAACCAGAACGCGCCCGAACGTCATCATCCCGCTGTCAGATTCTCGCGAGATTCGTATTCTATATAAGGAGCCGCGTGTCCCCGCCATTTTCACTCGTGCATTGGAGAATGAACGGAGAGGACGTGGCAGCATTCTCTCCCTTAAAAAGCTCCGTAATCTGTGCTCAGTGTGCTGCAAATATATGTGCTCAGTGTGCTGCAAATAATCTGTGCTCAGTGTGCTGAAAATATCTACGTTCTCTGCCTGAAAACGCTCCATATCTGTGCTCAGTGTGCTGCAAATTTCTGATCAGTGTGCTGCATTGTGGGGACTGGGGACCACCAGTATATAATAATTATAGTAGTACAGTACAGTAGGCCATTGCTGTATCTTGCAGCTCTGTGTCACTGCAAGTATCCATTCCATATATGTGCGGCATTTTTGTGAGCAGTATATATAGTATTACAGTGCAGCATTTAGGTGACCCAACAGTATATAGTTGTGTACAGTAGGCCATTGCTGTATCTTGCAGCTCTGTGTCACTGCACGTATCCATTCCATATCTGTGCGGCATTTTTGTGAGCAGTATATACAGTATTACAGTGCAGCATTTTGGTGACCCAACAGTATACAGTTGTGTACAGTAGGCCATTGCTGTATCTTGCAGCTCTGTGTCACTGAGTGCACGTATCCATTCCATACCTGTGCAGCATTTTTGTGAGCAGTATATATAGTATTACAGTGCAGCATTTTGGTGACCCAACAGTATATAGTTGTGTACAGTAGGCCATTGCTGTATCTTGCAGCTCTGTGTCACTGCACGTATCCATTCCATATCTGTGCGGCATTTTTGTGAGCAGTATATATAGTATTACAGTGCAGCATTTTGGTGACCAACAGTATACATATATAGTACAGTACAGTAGTGATGAGCGGGTTCGGTTTCTCGGAAACCGAACCCCCCCGAACTTCACGCTTTTTACACGGGTCCGAGGCAGACTCGGATCTTCCCGCCTTGCTCGGCTAACCCGAGCGCGCCCGAACGTCATCATCCCGCTGTCGGATTCTCGCGAGGCTCGTATTCTATCGCGAGACTCGGATTCTATATAAGGAGCCGCGCGTCGCCGCCATTTTCACACGTGCATTGAGATTGATAGGGAGAGGACGTGGCTGGCGTCCTCTCCGTTTAGAATAGAAATAGATAGTGAGAGTGAGACACTTGATTTACTGGAGCTTAGGAGTACTCAGAGAGTGCAGAGTTTACTAGTGACTGACCAGTGACCACCAGTGCAGTTTTATTATTATTTTATATAATCCGTTCTCTGCCTGAAAAAAAAACGATACACAGTGACATAGTATACCATATCTGTGCTCAGCCTCAGTGTGCTGCATCATCTATGTATATCTGACTGTGCTGAGTGCTCACTGCTCACACAGCTTAATTGTGGGGGAGACTGGGGAGCAGTTATAGCAGGAGTACATATATTTAACAGTGCACACTTTTGCTGCCAGAGTGCCACTGCCAGTGTGACTGACCAGTGACCAGTGACCACCAGTATATTGTGATTGTCTGCCTGAAAAAGTTAAACACTCGTCGTGTGGTGTTTTTATTCTATAAACACATTCTGCTGACAGTGTCCAGCAGGTCCGTCATTATATAATATATACCTGTCCTGCAGTAGTGATATATATATATTTTTTATATCATTATCATCCAGTCTATACTAGCAGCAGACGCAGTACGGTAGTCCACGGCTGTAGCTACCTCTGTGTCGGCAGTCGCTCGTCCATAATTGTATACCTACCTGTGGTGGTTTTTTTTTTTCTATCTTCTTCATACTAGTAGCTTACTTTAGGAGTCTGCAGTGCTGACAGTGTCCAGCAGGTCCGTCATTATATAATATATACCTGTCCGGCTGCAGTAGTGATATATATATATTTTTTATATCATTATCATCCAGTCTATATTAGCAGCAGACGCAGTACGGTAGTCCACGGCTGTAGCTACCTCTGTGTCGGCAGTCGCTCGTCCATCCGTAATTGTATACCACCTACCTGTGGTGTTTTTTTTTTCTATCTTCTTGATACTAGTAGCTTACTTTAGGAGTCTGCAGTGCTGACAGTGTTTAGCAGGTCCATCATTATATAATATATACCTGTCCGGCTGCAGTAGTGATATATATATATATTTTTTATATCATTATCATCCAGTCTATATTAGCAGCAGACGCAGTACGGTAGTCCATGGCTGTAGCTACCTCTGTGTCGGCAGTCGCTCGTCCATCCATAATTGTATACCACCTACCTGTGGTGGTTTTTTTTTCTATCTTCTTGATACTAGTAGCTTACTTTAGGAGTCTGCAGTGCTGACAGTGTCCAGCAGGTCCGTCATTATATAATATATACCTGTCCGGCTGCAGTAGTGATATATATATATTTTTTATATCATTATCATCCAGTCTATATTAGCAGCAGACGCAGTACGGTAGTCCACGGCTGTAGCTACCTCTGTGTCGGCAGTCGCTCGTCCATCCATAATTGTATACCACCTACCTGTGGTGTTTTTTTTTTTCTATCTTCTTGATACTAGTAGCTTACTTTAGGAGTCTGTAGTGCTGACAGTGTCCAGCAGGTCCGTCATTATATAATATATACCTGTCTGGCTGCAGTAGTGATATATATATATTTTTTATATCATTATCATCCAGTCTATATTAGCAGCAGACGCAGTACGGTAGTCCACGGCTGTAGCTACCTCTGTGTCGGCAGTCGCTCGTCCATCCATAAGTATACTAGTATCCATCCATCTCCATTGTTTACCTGAGGTGCCTTTTAGTTGTGCCTATTAAAATATGGAGAACAAAAATGTTGAGGTTCCAAAAATAGGGAAAGATCAAGAACGACTTCCACCTCGTGCTGAAGCTGCTGCCACTAGTCATGGCCGAGACGATGAAATGCCATCAAAGTCGTCTGCCAAGGCCGATGCCCAATGTCATAGTACAGAGCATGTAAAATCCAAAACACCAAATATCAGTAAAAAAAGGACTCAAAAATCTAAAATAAAATTGTCGGAGGAGAAGCGTAAACTTGCCAATATGCCATTTACCACACGGAGTGGCAAGGAACGGCTGAGGCCCTGGCCTATGTTCATGGCTAGTGGTTCAGCTTCACATGAGGATGGAAGCACTCAGCCTCTCGCTAGAAAAATGAAAAGACTCAAGCTGGCAAAAGCACAGCAAAGAACTGTGCGTTTTTCGAAATCACAAATCCACAAGGAGAGTCCAATTGTGTCGTTTGCGATGCCTGACCTTCCCAACACTGGACGTGAAGAGCATGCGCCTTCCACCATTTGCACGCCCCCTGCAAGTGCTGGAAGGAGCACCCGCAGTCCAGTTCCTGATAGTCAGATTGAAGATGTCAGTGTTGAAGTACACCAGGATGAGGAGGATATGGGTGTTGCTGGCGCTGGGGAGGAAATTGACCAGGAGGATTCTGATGGTGAGGTGGTTTGTTTAAGTCAGGCACCCGGGGAGACACCTGTTGTCCGTGGGAGGAATAGGGCCATTGACATGCCTGGTGAAAATACCAAAAAAATCAGCTCTTCGGTGTGGAAGTATTTAAACAGAAATGCGGACATTTATCAAGCCGTGTGTTGCCTTTGTCAAGCTGTAATAAGTAGGGGTAAGGACGTTAACCACCTCGGAACATCCTCCCTTATACGTCACCTGCAGCGCATTCATCATAAGTCAGTGACAAGTTCAAAAACTTTGGGCGACAGCGGAAGCAGTCCACTGACCAGTAAATCCCTTCCTCTTGTAACCAAGCTCACGCAAACCACCCCACCAACTCCCTCAGTGTCAATTTCCTCCTTCCCCAGGAATGCCAATAGTCCTGCAGGCCATGTCACTGGCAATTCTGACGAGTCCTCTCCTGCCTGGGATTCCTCCGATGCATCCTTGCGTGTAACGCCTACTGCTGCTGGCGCTGCTGTTGTTGCTGCTGGGAGTCGATGGTCATCCCAGAGGGGAAGTCGTACTCGTAAGACCACTTTTACTACTTCCACCAAGCAATTGACTGTCCAACAGTCCTTTGCGAGGAAGATGAAATATCACAGCAGTCATCCTGCTGCAAAGCGGATAACTGAGGCCTTGGCATCCTGGGCGGTGAGAAACGTGGTTCCGGTATCCATCATTACTGCAGAGCCAACTAGAGACTTGTTGGAGGTACTGTGTCCCCGGTACCAAATACCATCTAGGTTCCATTTCTCTAGGCAGGCGATACCGAAAATGTACACAGACCTCAGAAAAAGACTCACCAGTGTCCTAAAAAATGCAGTTGTACCCAATGTCCACTTAACCACGGACATGTGGACAAGTGGAGCAGGGCAGGCTCAGGACTATATGACTGTGACAGCCCACTGGGTAGATGTATGGACTCCCGCCGCAAGAACAGCAGCGGCGGCACCAGTAGCAGCATCTCGCAAACGCCAACTCTTTCCTAGGCAGGCTACGCTTTGTATCACCGCTTTCCAGAATACGCACACAGCTAAAAACCTCTTACGGCAACTGAGGAAGATCATCGCAGAATGGCTTACCCCTATTGGACTCTCCTGTGGATTTGTGGCATCGGACAACGCCAGCAATATTGTGTGTGCATTACATCTGGGCAAATTCCAGCACGTCCCATGTTTTGCACATACCTTGAATTTGGTGGTGCAGAATTATTTAAAAAACGAGAGGGGCGTGCAAGAGATGCTGTCGGTGGCCAGAAGAATTGCGGGACACTTTCGGCGTACAGGCACCACGTACAGAAGACTGGAGCACCACCAAAAACGCCTGAACCTGCCCTGCCATCATCTGAAGCAAGAAGTGGTAACGAGGTGGAATTCAACCCTCTATATGCTTCAGAGGTTGGAGGAGCAGCAAAAGGCCATTCAAGCCTATACAACTGAGCACGATATAGGAGGTGGAATGCACCTGTCTCAAGCGCAGTGGAGAATGATTTCAACGTTGTGCAAGGTTCTGCAACCTTTTGAACTTGCCACACGTGAAGTCAGTTCAGACACTGCCAGCATGAGTCAGGTAATTCCCCTCATCAGGCTTTTGCAGAAGAAGCTGGAGACATTGAAGGAGGAGCTAACACAGAGCGATTCCGCTAGGCATGTGGGACTTGTGGATGGAGCCCTTAATTCGCTTAACAAGGATTCACGGGTGGTCAATCTGTTGAAATCAGAGCACTACATTTTGTCCACCGTGCTCGATCCTAGATTTAAAACCTACCTTGGATCTCTCTTTCCGGCAGACACAAGTCTGCTGGGGTTCAAAGAACTGCTGGTGACAAAATTGTCAAGTCAAGCGGAACGCGACCTGTCAACATCTCCTCCTTCACATTCTCCCGCAACTGGGGGTGCGAGGAAAAGGCTCAGAATTCCGAGCCCACCCGCTGGCGGTGATGCAGGGCAGTCTGGAGCGACTGCTGATGCTGACATCTGGTCCGGACTGAAGGACCTGACAACGATTACGGACATGTCGTCTACTGTCACTGCATATGATTCTCTCCCCATTGAAAGAATGGTGGAGGATTATATGAGTGACCGCATCCAAGCGGGGCACGTCAGACAGTCCGTACGTATACTGGCAGGAAAAAGAGGCAATTTGGAGGCCCTTGCACAAACTGGCTTTATTCTACCTAAGTTGCCCTCCCACAAGTGTGTACTCCGAAAGAGTGTTTAGTGCCGCCGCTCACCTTGTCAGCAATCGGCGTACGAGGTTACATCCAGAAAATGTGGAGAAGATGATGTTCATTAAAATGAATTATAATCAATTCCTCCGTGGAGACATTGACCAGCAGCAATTGCCTCCACAAAGTACACAGGGAGCTGAGATGGTGGATTCCAGTGGGGACGAATTGATAATCTGTGAGGAGGAGGATGTACACGGTGATATATCGGAGGATGATGATGAGGTGGACATCTTGCCTCTGTAGAGCCAGTTTGTGCAAGGAGAGATTAATTGCTTCTTTTTTGGTGGGGGTCCAAACCAACCCGTCATTTCAGTCACAGTCGTGTGGCAGACCCTGTCACTGAAATGATGGGTTGGTTAAAGTGTGCATGTCCTGTTTATACAACATAAGGGTGGGTGGGAGGGCCCAAGGACAATTCCATCTTGCACCTCTTTTTTCTTTCATTTTTCTTTGCGTCATGTGCTGTTTGGGGAGTAGTTTTTGGAAGGGCCATCCTGCGTGACACTGCAGTGACACTCCTAGATGGGCCAGGTGTTTGTGTCGGCCACTTGGGTCGCTTATCTTAGTCACACAGCTACCTCATTGCGCCTCTTTTTTTCTTTGCGTCATGTGCTGTTTGGGGGGTGTTTTTTGGAAGGGCCATCCTGCGTGACACTGCAGTGCCACTCCTAGATGGGCCAGGTGTTTGTGTCGGCCACTTGGGTCGCTTATCTTAGTCACACAGCTACCTCATTGCGCCTCTTTTTTTCTTTGCATCATGTGCTGTTTGGGGGGTGTTTTTTGGAAGGGCCATCCTGCGTGACACTGCAGTGCCACTCCTAGATGGGCCAGGTGTTTGTGTCGGCCACTTGGGTCGCTTATCTTAGTCACACAGCTACCTCATTGTGCCTCTTTTTTTCTTTGCGTCATGTGCTGTTTGGGGGTGTTTTTTGGAAGGGCCATCCTGCGTGACACTGCAGTGCCACTCCTAGATGGGCCAGGTGTTTGTGTCGGCCACTAGGGTCGCTTATCTTAGTCACACAGCTACCTCATTGCGCCTCTTTTTTTTCTTCTTTGCGTCATGTGCTGTTTGGGGAGTAGTTTTTTGAAGGGCCATCCTGCGTGACACTGCAGTGCCACTCCTAGATGGGCCAGGTGTTTGTGTCGGCCACTTGGGTCGCTGAGCTTAGTCATCCAGCGACCTCGGTGCAAATTTTAGGACTAAAAATAATATTGTGAGGTGTGAGGTGTTCAGAATAGACTGAAAATGAGTGGAAATTATGGTTATTGAGGTTAATAATACTTTGGGATCAAAATGACCCCCAAATTCTATGATTTAAGCTGGTTTTTAGGGTTTTTTGAAAAAAACACCCGAATCCAAAACACACCCGAATCCGACAAAAAAAATTTGGTGAGGTTTTGCCAAAACGCTTTCGAACCCAAAACACGGCCGCGGAACCGAACCCAAAACCAAAACACAAAACCCGAAAAATTTCCGGTGCTCATCACTACAGTACAGTAGGCCATTGCTATTGATATATTACTGGCATATAATTCCACACATTGAAAAATGGAGAACAAAAATGTGGAGTGTAAAATATGGAAAGATCAAAATCCACTTCCAGTTCGTGCTGAAGCTGCTGCCACTAGTCATGGCCGAGACAATGAAATGCCATCAATGTCGTTTGCAAGGCCGATGCCCAATGTCATAGTAGAGAGCATGTAAAATCCAAAAAACAAAAGTTCAGTAAAATGACCCAAAAATCGAAATTAAAAGCATCTGAGGAGAAGCATAAACTTGCCAATATGCCATTTACGACACGGAGTGGCAAGGAATGGCTGAGGGCCTGGACTATGTTCACTGCTAGTGGTTCAGCTTCACATGAGGATGGAAGCATTCATACTCCCGCTAGAAAAATGAAAAGACTTAAGCTGGCAAAATCACAGCAAAGAACTGTGCGTTCTTCTAAATCACAAATCCCCAATTGTGTCGGTTGCGATGCCTGACCTTCCCAACACTGGATGGGAAGAGGTAGCACCTTCCACCATTTGCACGCCCCCTGCAAGTGCTGGAAGGAGCAACCGCAGTCCAGTTCCTGATAGTCAAATTGAAGATGTCACTGTTGAAGTACACCAGGATGAGGATATGGGTGTTGCTGGCGCTGAGGAGGAAATTGACAAGGAGGATTCTGATGGTGAGGTGGTTTGTTTAAGTCAGGCACCCGGGGAGACACCTGTTGTCCGTGGGATGAATATGGCCATTGACATGCCTGGTCAAATTACAAAAAAAATCACCTCTTTGGTGTGGAATTATTTTAACAGAAATGCAGACAACAGGTGTCAAGCCATGTGTTGCCTTTGTCAAGCTGTAATAAGTAGGGGTAAGGACGTTAACCACCTAGGAACATTATCCCTTATACGTCACCTGGAGCGCATTTATCAGAAGTCATTGACAAGTTCAAAAACTTTGGGTGACAGCGGAAGCAGTCTAGTGACAACTAAATCCCTTCCTCTTGTAACCAAGCTCCTGCAAACCACACCACCAACTCCCTCAGTGTCAATTTCCTCATTAGATAGGAAAACCAATAGTCCTGCAGGCCATGTCACTGGCAAATCTGACGAGTCCTCTCCTGCCTGGAATTCCTCCGATGCATCCTTGAGTGTAACGCCTACTGCTGCTGGCGCTGCTGTTGTTGCTGCTGGGAGTCGATCGTCATCCCAGAGGGGAAGTCAGAAGACCACTTGTACTACTTCCAGTAAGCAATTGACTGTCCAACAGTCCTTTGTGAGGAAGATGAAATATCACAGCAGTCATCCTGCTGCAAAGCGGATAACTCAGGTCTTGGCAGCTGCGTTGGTGTTAAACGTGTGTCCGGTATCCACCGTTAATTCACAGGGAATTAGAGAATTGTTTGAGGTACTGTGTCCCCGGTACCAAATACCATCTTGGTTCCATTTCTCTAGGCAGGCGATACCGAGAATGTAAACAGACATCAGAAAAAGACTCACCAGTGTCCTAAAAAATGCAGTTGTACCCGATGTCCACTTAGCCACGGACATGTGGACAAGTGGAGCAGGGCAGACTCAGGACTATATGACTGTGACAGCCCACTGGGTAGATGTATTGCCTCCCGCAGCAAGAACAGCAGCGGCGGCACCAGTAGCAGCATCTCGCAAACTCCAAATCGTTCCTAGGCAGGCTACGCTTTGTATCACTGCTTTTCAGAAAAGGCACACAGCTGACAACCTCTTACAGAAACTGAGGAACATTATCGCAGAATGGCTTACCTCAATTGGACTCTCCTGGGGATTTGTGACATCGGACAACGCCACCAATATTGTGCGTGCATTACATGTGAGCAAATTCCAACACGTCCCATGTTTTGCACATACATTGAATTTGGTGGTGCAGAATTTAAAAAAAAACAACAGTGGTGTGCAAGAGATGCTGTCGGCCCGATGAATTGTGGGCCACTTTCGGCATTCAGCCACCGTGTGCCGAAGACTGGAGCACCAACAAACACTCCTGAACCTGCCCCGCCATCAGCTGAAGCAAGAGGTGGTAATGAGGTAGAAATCAACCCTCTATATGCTTCAGAGGATGAAGGAGCAGCAAAAGGCCATTCAAGCCTATACATCTACCTACGATATAGGCAAAGGAGGGGGAATGCACCTGACTCAAGCGCAGTGGAGAATGATTTCAATGTTGTGCAAGGTTCTGCAACCCTTTGTACTTGCCACACGCGAAGTCAGTTCAGACACTGCCAGCCTGAGTCAGGTCATTCCCCTCATCAGGCTTTTGCAGAAGAAGCTGGAGAGTTTGAAGGAGGAGATAAAATGGAGCGATTCCGCTAGGCATGTGGGACTTGTGGATGGAGCCCTTAATTCGCTTAACCAGGATTCACGGGTGGTCAATCTGTTGAAATCAGAGCACTACATTTTGGCCACCGTGCTCGATCCTAGGTTTAAAGCCTACATTGTATCTCTCTTTCCGGCAGACACAAGTCTGCAGATGTTCAAAGACCTGCTGGTGAGACACTTGTCAACTCAAGCGGAACGTGACCCGTCAACAGCTCCGCCTTCACATTCTCCCGCAACTGGGGCTGCGAGGAAAAGGCTAAGAATTCTGAGCCCACCCACTGGCGATGATGCAGGGCAGTCTGGAGCGAGTGCTGACATCAGGTCCGGACTGAAGGACCTGCCAACAAATACAGACATGTCGTCTACTGTCACTACATATGGTTCTGTCACCATTGAAAGAATGGTGGAGGATTATATGAGTAACTGCATCCAAGTAGGCACGTCAGACAGTCCGTGTGTATACTGGCAGTAAAAAGAGGCAATTTGGAGGCCCTTGCACAAACTGGCTTTATTTTACCTAAGTTGCCTTCCCTCCAGTGTGTACTCCGAAAGAGTGTTTAGTGCAGCTGGTCACCTTGTCAGCAATCGGCGTACGAGGTTACTTCCAGAAAATGTGGAGAAGATGATGTTCATCAAAATGAATTATAATCAATTCCTCCGTGGAGACATTTACCATCAATTGCCTCCAGAAAGTACACAGGGACCTGATATGGTGGACTCCAGTGGGTACAAATTAATAATCTGTGAGGAGGGGGATGTACACAGTGAAAGGGGTGAGGAATTGTACGATGAGGAGGAGGTGGACATCTTGCTTCTGTAGAGCCAGTTTGTGCAAGGAGAGATTGATTGCTTCTTTTTTGGTGGGAGCCCAAACCAACCCGTCATTTCAGCCACAGACCCTGTGGCTGAAATGATGGGTTTGTTAAAGTGTGCATGTCCTGTTTATACAACATAATGGTGGGTGGGAGGGCCCAAGGACAATTCCATCTTGTACCTCTTTTTTCTTTAATTTATCTTTGCATCATGTGATGTTTGGGGCCAATTTTTTTAAGTGCCATCCTGTCTGACACTGCAGTGCCACTCCTAGATGGGCCAGGTGTTTGTGCCGGCCACTTGGGTCGCTTAGCTTAGTCATCCAGCGACCTTGGTGCAAATTTTAGGACTAAAAATAATATTGTGAGGTGTTCAGAATAGACTGGAAATGAGTGGAAATGATGGTTATTGAGGTTAATAATACTATGGGATCAAAATTACCCCCAAATTATATGATTTAAGCTGTTTTTGAGGGTTTTTTTAAAAAAAACACCCAAATCCAAAACACACCTGAATCCGACAAAAAAATTTCAGGGAGGTTTTGCCAAAACGCGTCCGAATCCAAAACACGGCCGCGGAACCGAATCCAAAAACAAAACACAAAACCCGAAAAATGTCCGGTGCACATCTCTAATTTTTTTAGGAACATGGTATGGATTACACTGAAAGCGATCCTCTCTGCTTCTGCGAGAAACTATCCTGTACTTCTATGGTATTGTGCTTATGTTCATTCCCTTCTTACAATTTGACACTGCCCATGCCACATTAAGCCTTTTCCTCATTAAAAAATGCTTCCACATGATCAGCATACCCATCTCCTGAAATAACCTGTTCTGTCTAATGATCTTATTAACTACTATTTAAAAGCCCATCAAAATGACGAAACAACATAACAGTAATGTCAGCTCCAGCACTAGAATTGCTCCATTGGGTGCCATCTAGTGGCTGCTGGCATGCAAAACACTTGAATTCCCTCCCATAGATGGGAGGAGCAGCATTAGCCTTTTATTATATATTATGATTTTTTTCTATCCCCACCCACACTGACATTAATCAAATGGACCTTAAAAATCAAGTTTTATAGTGATTCATTTAGTCAAATGATATTCATTTTCACTACCTAATGCAAGTAACAATTTGAAAATCTAATTGCTTTATCTGATTTTAATTGCATACCTGTGTGCATTATTGTAAAGACTACAAGTTAAAAAACCAATCAGCTACATTTTTAAAACATGTATTTGTGCAGGATCTGTAGTGAATCACTAATTGTACCATAGATAGTTTCATTTATCATAGCAAGCAGCAATTGGAATGCTACAGTTGAGTGATATTAAGCAGTGATAGATTCCAGAGCAGCTTGTTTTTTCAATCAAATTCCAGAAGAAAGAAGAAAATACAGTAGATTGGAAATTACATTGGACTAATAAACATATTATTAAAATAATTACACGTCAAACTCTAAAAATTAAAACAAAATATTAACAAGGCACTTACATTAAAACATGTTAAAAATAGATAAAGTTTGTTCTTTAAACAAAAAACATACCATAAGCCAATCATTGGAAGCGTTTCAAGATAGTACCTCTGTTCTACTGTACCTACCACTGGAAGTTTGCAAATGAATTTACAGTAATGGACTATGAATATGTTTTCAAAAACCTTTTTATTTCGTCAGTCAGTTTATTAGATTTATTAGCCAAAAATTATCTTCTGGATGAAAGCATACAGTACATATCCATTTAAACAATTATACAAGGTGATTCAAAAGTCGCAGTACACCCTTTTGTTTTAAAAACTGTGCAGGAAATGGTAAAACTGAATACTACAGTAAGGTATGGGTGAGGTGGGTTATCTTTTTGGGTATGTACCGAACATGGGTGCCATCTTGAAATCGGCCATCTTGAATCTAAGTCCGTTTTTTCAAATGGAAAGGGGGTCGTATAACATGTCAAACAACATCAGAATTTGCTGAATAGTTAATTCCTGCAAACATATTTGAAATAGCAGTTATGGTTTTAAAGTTACAACACTTTTTTTGTTGCAGGTAACTGAAGATGGTTTTGACAAAAGAGAGACTTGAGGTCATTTTGATGTCTGGAGAACAAAGTTTCCGCGTTATAGCTGCAGATTTTAACAACTGGCACCCAGAAAGACCTTCAATTTCACATAACACTGTCAGGTGCCTAATTTACAAATTCTGAGAAACTGGGACTGTGGCTTACAAGTCACGGAGTGGTCGTCCAAAAAGTGCTACTGACGAGACAACCTCAACAATTGTTTTGGCATCCTTCATGAAGAGCCCACAATGCAGCACATAACATCACAACATCAAAATGACCTCAATTCTTTCCTTTTTTTTCAAAGCCATGTTCAGTTTACCTGCAACAAAATAGTGTTGTAACTTTTGAACTGTAATGGCTATTTCCAGTCTGTCTGTAGCCATAAACTTTTCAGCAAATTCTGATGTTGATTAACATGTTACATGACCCCCTTTCCATTTAAAAAACTGAATTAGATACAAGATGGCCGATTTCAAGATTGTGCCCATGTTCGGTACATACCCTAAAAGATAGCCCACCTCACCCATACCTTACCGGAGTATTCAGTTTTACCATTTCCTGAACAGTATTTGAAACAAAGGGGTGTACTGCGACTTTTGAATCACCCTGTATATCCCATAGCTTTTTCATACAGCCATAACTTTACAGTTTGTGTATTGAGTGGTCTATTCATGAAGCAGTGAAACGTGTGGAGAAGAGAGCCAGTGCAGTAGTTGCCCATGGCAACCAATCAGCAGTGAAGTAACATTTATAATTTGCATACAATACAATTGTACGGAGCAGCTGATTGGTTGCCATGGGCAACTTCTAAGTCAGGCTCACTTCTAAACACTTTTCACTGCTTCATGAATAGACTCCAAATGATGCAGCATGCAAAGGTCATGCCTAAATCTATACTTTGTATGTGCTTATTAAGTGATATACTTTGTATGTACTTACCTTGTGAACTGACATATCTGTGTCATAAACAGTATTATAGCCACGTTTGTTAGATACATCTATTCAGGGTTTCAGTGAAATAAATGTATTTCAAGACATATGAGCAGTGCAAGTCCTACAAGAGCTGCAATTATTGTAAGAGCTAATAATGTAATAGGAAGAAATCATAAGAAATGCAAGTGCATGTGTTATGCAATGGAGTTGCCATAACCTATTGTAGAGTTATAAGATAGTCATGTGATTAGGAATACTGAGTGAATTGGGAACATATTTGTATGGTTTCTGTCTTTGCATAGAATCTAATTGTTTAGGGATAGAGATAGAATTCACTTGTTTTAGAGATACAGTAACACTAGATGAATCAGTATAGAAAAAGAAGTGTTAATTATATGTAATAATGAGCAGATGCAGGAATGAAGCAGAGTGACCAGAGAATGTCATGATAGGTGAAGCTGTTTTCATAAACTGTTTTCAACTTTGATTGATAAGTTACAGATTATTAACACATGGGTTTCCAGAAGAGCAGCTCATGTGATGTCTGGAAAGATGAAATCATAGATGGTACAGTAAGGGATTGTGAAGGGATCAGTATGATTTACCTTACCTACAATCAAAATCCCAACAGTCAAAATACCAACAACAATTGACTGATGATCAAAATATAGACAAGGTCAAAATACCGACATGGCCAAAATACCAACATTAAAAATGTCGGCACGGTCAAAATACCGACATTTAGAGTGTCGATAGGCCAAAAAGTCAACACATGTTTTTTAATTTTTTTTGGGGTGTGTATGTCAGCATAGGTTGATATGGACACCGTATAAACTCGCTACGCTCGCCATGTTTCGGGCACGGTGCCTCACTGCGCTCGGCACACTATTATATTCCCCCTCCATGTCCATTGGGATGGTAAAGTATGAACAAGTCGGTTTCAGGGAAAAAAACATGAAATATTCATGTAAATTTTTTTGACCTGTCCACATTTTAAATGTCTGTATTTTGACCGTGTCAACATTTTTAATGTCTGTATTTTGACCGTGTCGGTATGTTGATCTTGTCGGTATTTTGATCATCGGTCAATGGTTGTCGGTGTTTTGATCTTCAGGATTTTGATTGTAGGTAAATTGACTGCATCCCATTGTGAATAGTGCAAATGTTTCATAAAACCTTGAGCACAAGTAAATCATGTAGTTTAGAAAGAACAGATAGATAAGTGCGGCTTTGGCCTGAAGGTAAGGATAAGAATTTTCATCCTGACAAGTAGCCAATGCAATTATTTTCAAAAGGTTACAGAATCGGTGAAGTGATTTGTATTGAAAATTAGTCTAGCAGATAAATGTATTGAAGTAGTGCTAAACTAGTGTTGGACAATTAGAAAAGGGTTGCAATAATCAATGTGAATGGCAATGAGGAAATTATTTAGTAGTGCTGATGTACTGTATCTTTATGAATGTGTGGATGGATACTGGAAATGTTTTTGAGCTGCAAAAAACAGGATTTTGAATGTGCTTGCAAGAGAGTATAGGGAAATGCTAAATTACTGAAACACCAGTGATACATACTTAGCGCCTGACTTAGAGATGGATGCAATTCCCATTGCTGCTGTCTTTGGATGCAGCAGCGATGTGAAAATATTCTAATACAGCAGGAGGCATCTGAGGGAAAAAGATATCTCCTGCCAGCATCGCAGATTTGATTGCTGTGTCCTAAGGTGCAGCATCAGGTCATCTGTGAGATCATTGGCCATATGAGCAACCCTTATTCAGATTGTGCCAAGCATCTCCATAGCCGCAGCTTGTCAATCAGGCTATGGATCACAGGGCACTGAGTTTAATGAAGCATCATCCGCTCTGCACATGCGTAGAATGTGTCCTATGTATGCTCTGCTGATCCACCATACAGGATGTACAGGAACTATCTGACTTGCCTACATCTCTGAAATAGTCCCTTAGTGAGATTCACTTTAAATTAGAGGGAATATATTACACAGAAGACAGCCTATATACTAAAAAAAATTTAATCTTAAAACAAATGTAAAGTTTATTATTATTAACCTAGATATGTCTTGAAATCCAGAATGGCCTTACAATTTGCTGATGGATAGCA
The DNA here is from genome assembly GCF_028390025.1 of Pseudophryne corroboree. Taxonomy (NCBI): domain Eukaryota; kingdom Metazoa; phylum Chordata; class Amphibia; order Anura; family Myobatrachidae; genus Pseudophryne; species Pseudophryne corroboree. The sequence goes on from NC_086448.1 coordinate 432,551,542, forward strand.
AGTATAAATTGAGAAAAGTGTAACTTAAATTGAATGCAGAGGAGATCTGCGGTGGGATGTAATGGCATCTGAGATCACAAAACCATGCCTTGTAAGTGATTGCCCCTTTAAAAAAACGCCATTACATCCTGCCCATGGTGTCTTCAAGGAAATTTAAAAAGAAGTGATTAAGAAGATAAAGTGATTTATTTCAGAACAACAGAGCTTAGAGTCAGAAGAAGATAGTGATGACAAAAGACAATTGTCCTGAGATATACTGTATGTAATTTTGTGGGATTTTGATTGAAAACTTGGGATACAATGGCAATATACAGTAGTTTACTATCATGTGCTACTAAGTTTTTTGCTAAAAATTTGCAGCATGTTGCAGGTGTGGCTTTATAAATCAGAGATGGCTGCCAGTATGGATACTCAGATTTGGTCTATTACTTCATTCTTTAAACATGTTCTAAACATTTTTTTTCATCAAAAAGGAATATGTTGGGTAACACATTTTAATTGATAATTAAATGAGTAAATTGCAGAACTCTATGGTAGGAACCCATTTAGGTGCACATTTACGCTACTGCCTGACCTGCAGATTTTTGTTTGAAGCACCATAGACCTGTCTACAATATATTTTGTTATGCCCCTGGACAAGCTCATTGTATTATGGTATAAAATTAACTGGGGGACATATAATGTTAATAATATTTGCTGGGGCACTGTAAAGTGGCACAATATGAAGTGGAGACACTATAGTGTGGCATAATATGAATTGGGGACACTATATGTTATAATGGGAATTGGGAATACTGTGTTACATAATGTGTACTGGCACTACTATGATGTGACATAATGTATACTAGCAAGGCCGGTGCCAGGGTGTTCCCCGCCCCCCCACCCGCAAACTATAAATTTGCACCCTCCCATAATTTACTAGAGGACAGTCAAAAAGAGGGGGTGTGGCCTCACAAGGAAGGGGTGTGGCAACACAATAGTACCCCCATTTCAAATTATGCCACAAAGTAGCACAATCTTATTCACATTACACCGCAAGTAGTGGTGCCACTTATACACATAATGCCCCCAGTAGTAGTGCTGCTTTTACACATAATGCCCAGAGTAGTAGTACTGCTAATACAGATAATACCCACCGTAGTAGTGCTGCTTATACATATAATGCCCACAGTAGCAGTGCCACTTATACACATAATGCCCCCAGCAGTAGTGTCCATTATATACATAATGCTCCCAGTAGTATTGCCACTTATACATAACACCCCCAATAGTAGTGCCACTTATACATAATACCCCCAGCAGCATTACTTATACATAATGCCCTCAGCAGTAGCGTCGCTTATACATAGCGCACCCAGCAGTAGTGCTGCTAATACATTACGTACCTAGCAGTAGTTCTGCTTATATATAACACATCCAGCAGTAGCGCTGCTTCTACATAATGCACCGAGTGGTAACGCAGCTTATACATAACACACACAGCATTAGCACCGCTTATACATAATGCATCCAGCAGTCGCACCGCTTATACATAATGTACCCAGTAGTAGCTCTGCTTATACATAACATCTCCAGTAGTAGCACTACTTATACATTATGTGCCCAGTAGTCTCGCCACTTATACATAATGTCCCCAGTAGTAATGCCGCTTATACATAACGTCACCAGTAGTATCGGCAATTATACATAACATCGCCAGTAGTAGTGCCACTTATACATAAAAGCCCCAGTAATAGTGCTGCTTATACATAACTCCCCCAGTAGTAGTGCCACTTATACATAATGTCCCCGGTAGTAGCGCTGCTTATACATAACATCCCTAGTAGTATTGCCGCTTATCCATAACATTCCCAGAAGTAGTGCTGCTTATATATAATGTCCCAAGTAGTATCGCTGCTTACACATAATGTCCCCTGTAGTAGCGCTGCTTATACATAATGACCCCAGTAGTAGTGCCGCTTACACATAATGTCCCCATTAGTTTTGCTGCTTATACATAATTCCCCCAGTAGTTTTGCTGCTTTGACTTAACATTCACAAAAGTGCTGCTTACTCACATTATCCCCCCCACACACACACATGCACAGAGCCGTTACTAGAGTTTTTGTGCCCTGTACCAGAAAGAGAATTGGTGCCCCCCCCATATTCAAAACACTGCACAGTAGTCTCCATTATTAAAATTATAATGCACAGTAGTGCCACTTATACACATTACACCAGGTAGAGCCCCTTATATGCATTACTGCAGGCAGAGCCCCCGTTTATACATTACAATAGGTAGAGTCCCATTTTACACCTTATGCCAGGTAGAGCTCCCTTTAATACACTGTCCCAGATAGAGCCCCCTTTTTACACACTGCACCAGGTAGAGTACCCTTTGACACACTGCACCAGGTAGGGTCCCCTTTTATACACCGTACCAGGTAGAGTCCCCTTTTACACACTGCACCAGGAAGGGTCCCCTTTTACACACTACACCAGGTAAAGTCCCCTTTTACACAATATGCCAGGTAGAGTCCCCTTTCACACACTGCATCAGGTAGAGTCCCCTTTTACACACTGCACCGGGTAGAGTCCCCTTTTACACACTTTGCCAGTTAGAGTCCCCTTTTACACACTGTGCCTGTTAGAGTCCCTGTTTACACAATGCGCTAGTTAGTGTCCCCGTTTACATATTACAAAGGGGAGTTTAGAGAGCAAGAGAAAAATGAGAGAGAGGAGTGCGTTTGCTTATACTTACATTTTCTCCTGAAGCAGCGCCATCTCCACCCACCCAAACACCACAGGAACAGAAGCACAGTGGTGGAGGAAAACAGGGGATGCCTGACCGCAGCTGCAGCACTGTCACTGGCCTGTCTCAAAGGTAGCCAGGCAGATAGCACTGCTGCTGCAGGGGGGCAGTGGCAGATTGATAATCACGATTGCGGGTTCTGGACAGGTCACGGTGGATGAGGGCAGTGGGGGGTGGATTGTGGATGCTGTGCCGGTTCTCCGCACAGAGTGCCTATGCGCTGTGGGCTGAGCACACTCGACACACAGCTAGTTACAGCCCTGCACATGCATACTCAGATACACATACACACACATACACATACATGTATACACACACACACACACACACACACACACACACACAACCTTTATTACTCACTCTACCTCCACTTAACTATCACAGTCTGGCTAGCAGGTTCTGGAGCAGCAGGTCCTCCTCTGCAGCAGTCTGGTTGTCCCATGTAGCTCCATCCATGAGTCTGTGTAGCTCCACCCCCTCAGTCTGTGTGGCTCTGCCCCTTTTCAATGACTGATACTGTGTTTTGGAGGGGAGAGAGAGAGAGAAGGATTCATGCTGCCAGCAGGAGACCTCAGCACAGGGATGCAGAGCAGGGAGAGTGCCTCTCTAGCCTGGTCCCTCCCTGCTTTGCATCCCTTTGCTGAGTGGGTAGTGTCGGGCCTGTATACCAGGGCACTACTATTGTGCATAAAATAGACTAGGGCACTATTATGCAGATAACATTAACAACTACTGTGGAGAGGTGTCTCTCAAAAAGTATTGAAATAGGGACCCCTTCAACATGTTGCTATGGGGTCCACAAAGTTCTAGCTATGCCCCTACCATTGCCCCTGACATATAGTCACTGAGCAACAAGAAAACAAATACTTATGCTATGACAGGAAATGTAAATCTTTAAATTCAGTGCTGTTGACATTTACAGATTACAGGTGGAAATCCTAGTCAAGTAAACAACATGAATGAGCAATGTGTCATTGGATCCAATATCTTGACTCCTTTTTCATGACATTATTTAAGACATTACGTAAACCTCTAGGTAACATTTTATATGTCATGTTTTGTAAAGTGTATTCCTAGCGTGCTTTACTGGGTGAATTTAAACTGTATCCACTTTAGAATCCAGTTAAAAGATAAACTGTTTTTGGGGGTTTTTTCAGTCAATTACTACAACATTCAGGATTGTGCTTGAAAAAGCTGATGGACTTCACAGAATACAGTTAAACACATTTTCAATTTACATTTAAACATTCAATAGTTTAATATCACTATAAATATTTGCTTAATTATTCTCCGAAATGTATTGATTATATTGTGCCCTTAAAGTTAGAAAGGCAGGGATATAATGTTTTGCCTGGATTTTCACAATGAAAAATATGTTTATTAAAAAAAAAAAAATTCATCCTGTTATTTTTTTCATATAATAATTAAAATCATAATACTTGGCTGTTGTCTCACTACATTGTTATCTCAACTTAAATTTTTAAATGCTAAACACTTTGTCATTATACACAATTATGTATTGTATCAACAAATTAAGATTCATATCTGTAGTAACACAGGGGCTAATTCAGACCTGTGGATATGTTAAATTTAGCACATCTACGATCAACTTCCCTGACATGCGGTAGGACACCCAGCACAAGCCTAGTCCGCCCGGCAGGTCAGGCCCTGCCCGCCGGACAAGTACAAAATCATTGCACAGCGGCGATGCTTTTGTACTTGAAGAGTAGCTCCCTGCAAGCACAGCTCCTGTGTGCTGGCAGGAGCTACTTGACGCTGCCTGGGTCGCAGCGGCTGCATGTGATGTCACGCAGCTGCCACGGCAAGCCCCCATCAATGGTTAGGGCACACCTGCGTTGCCCATACCATGCCCCCTAAATGGTGGCCAAACACCGCCAGCACGCCCTCTCCCGCCCAGCGACCGCCGCGCCGGCACATGCACAGTTCAGACCTGATCGCTGTTGTGCAAAAACGCACAGAACCAATCAGGTCTGAATTAGAGATGAGCGCCTGAAATTTTTCGGGTTTTGTGTTTTGGTTTTGGGTTCGGTTCCGCGGCCGTGTTTTGGGTTCGAACGCGTTTTGGCAAAACCTCACCGAATTATTTTTGTCGGATTCGGGTGTGTTTTGGATTCGGGTGTTTTTTTCCAAAAACACTAAAAAACAGCTTAAATCATAGAATTTGGGGGTCATTTTGATCCCAAAGTATTATTAACCTCAAAAACCATAATTTCCACTCATTTTCAGTCTATTCTGAATACCTCACACCTCACAATATTATTTTTAGTCCTAAAATTTGCACCGAGGTCGCTGTGTGAGTAAGATAAGCGACCCTAGTGGCCGACACAAACACCGGGCCCATCTAGGAGTGGCACTGCAGTGTCACGCAGGATGTCCCTTCCAAAAAACCCTCCCCAAACAGCACATGACGCAAAGAAAAAAAGAGGCGCAATGAGGTAGCTGTGTGAGTAAGATTAGCGACCCTAGTGGCCGACACAAACACCGGGCCCATCTAGGAGTGGCACTGCAGTGTCACGCAGGATGGCCCTTCCAAAAAACCCTCCCCAAACAGCACATGACGCAAAGAAAAAAAGAGGCGCAATGAGGTAGCTGACTGTGTGAGTAAGATTAGCGACCCTAGTGGCCGACACAAACACCGGGCACATCTAGGAGTGGCACTGCAGTGTCACGCAGGATGTCCCTTCCAAAAAACCCTCCCCAAACAGCACATGACGCAAAGAAAAAAAGAGGCGCAATGAGGTAGCTGTGTGAGTAAGATTAGCGACCCTAGTGGCCGACACAAACACCGGGCACATCTAGGAGTGGCACTGCAGTGTCACGCAGGATGTCCCTTCCAAAAAACCCTCCCCAAACAGCACATGACGCAAAGAAAAAAAGAGGCGCAATGAGGTAGCTGTGTGAGTAAGATTAGCGACCCTAGTGGCCGACACAAACACCGGGCCCATCTAGGAGTGGCACTGCAGTGTCACGCAGGATGTCCCTTCCAAAAAACCCTCCCCAATCAGCACATGATGCAAAGAAAAAGAAAAGAAAAAAGAGGTGCAAGATGGAATTATCCTTGGGCCCTCCCACCCACCCTTATGTTGTATAAACAAAACAGGACATGCACACTTTAACCAACCCATCATTTCAGTGACAGGGTCTGCCACACGACTGTGACTGATATGACGGGTTGGTTTGGACCCCCCCCAAAAAAGAAGCAATTAATCTCTCCTTGCACAAACTGGCTCTACAGAGGCAAGATGTCCACCTCATCTTCACCCTCCGATATATCACCGTGTACATCCCCCTCCTCACAGATTATCAATTCGTCCCCACTGGAATCCACCATCTCAGCTCCCTGTGTACTTTGTGGAGGCAATTGCTGCTGGTCAATGTCTCCGCGGAGGAATTGATTATAATTCATTTTAATGAACATCATCTTCTCCACATTTTCTGGATGTAACCTCGTACGCCGATTGCTGACAAGGTGAGCGGCGGCACTAAACACTCTTTCGGAGTACACACTTGTGGGAGGGCAACTTAGGTAGAATAAAGCCAGTTTGTGCAAGGGCCTCCAAATTGCCTCTTTTTCCTGCCAGTATAAGTACGGACTGTGTGACGTGCCTACTTGGATGCGGTCACTCATATAATCCTCCACCATTCTATCAATGTTGAGAGAATCATATGCAGTGACAGTAGACGACATGTCCGTAATCGTTGTCAGGTCCTTCAGTCCGGACCAGATGTCAGCATCAGCAGTCGCTCCAGACTGCCCTGCATCACCGCCAGCGGGTGGGCTCGGAATTCTGAGCCTTTTCCTCGCACCCCCAGTTGCGGGAGAATGTGAAGGAGGAGATGTTGACAGGTCGCGTTCCGCTTGACTTGACAATTTTGTCACCAGCAGGTCTTTCAACCCCAGCAGACCTGTGTCTGCCGGAAAGAGAGATCCAAGGTAGGCTTTAAATCTAGGATCGAACACGGTTGCCAAAATGTAGTGCTCTGATTTCAACAGATTGACCACCCGTGAATCCTTGTTAAGCGAATTAAGGGCTGCATCCATAAGTCCCACATGCCTAGCGGAATCGCTCCGTGTTAGCTCCTCCTTCAATGCCTCCAGCTTCTTCTGCAAAAGCCTGATGAGGGGAATGACCTGACTCAGGCTGGCAGTGTCTGAACTGACTTCACGTGTGGCAAGTTCAAAGGGTATCAGAACCTTGCACAACGTTGAAATCATTCTCCACTGCACTTGAGACAGGTGCATTCCACCTACTATATCGTGCTCAATTGTATAGGCTTGAATGGCCTTTTGCTGCTCCTCCAACCTCTGAAGCATATAGAGGGTTGAATTCCACCTCGTTACCACTTCTTGCTTCAGATGATGGCAGGGCAGGTTCAGTAGTTTTTGGTGGTGCTCCAGTTTTCTGTACGTGGTGCCTGTACGCCGAAAGTGTCCCGCAATTCTTCTGGCCACCGACAGCATCTCTTGCACGCCCCTGTCGTTTTTTAAAAAATTCTGCACCACCAAATTCAAGGTATGTGCAAAACATGGGACGTGCTGGAATTGGCCCAGATTTAATGCACACACAATATTGCTGGCGTTGTCCGATGCCACAAATCCACAGGAGAGTCCAATTGGGGTAAGCCATTCCGCGATGATCTTCCTCAGTTGCCGTAAGAGGTTTTCAGCTGTGTGCGTATTCTGGAAAGCGGTGATACAAAGCGTAGCCTGCCTAGGAAAGAGTTGGCGTTTGCGAGATGCTGCTACTGGTGCCGCCGCTGCTGTTCTTGCGGCGGGAGTCCATACATCTACCCAGTGGGCTGTCACAGTCATATAGTCCTGACCCTGCCCTGCTCCACTTGTCCACATGTCCGTGGTTAAGTGGACATTGGGTACAGCTGCATTTTTTAGGACACTGGTGACTCTTTTTCTGAGGTCTGTGTACATTTTCGGTATCGCCTGCCTAGAGAAATGGAACCTAGATGGTATTTGGTACCGGGGACACAGTACCTCCAACAAGTCTCTAGTTGGCTCTGCAGTAATGATGGATACCGGAACCACGTTTCTCACCACCCAGGATGCCAAGGCCTCAGTTATCCGCTTTGCAGTAGGATGACTGCTGTGATATTTCATCTTCCTCGCAAAGGACTGTTGAACAGTCAATTGCTTACTGGAAGTAGTACAAGTGGGCTTACGACTTCCCCTCTGGGATGACCATCGACTCCCAGCGGCAACAACAGCAGCGCCAGCAGCAGTAGGCGTTACACGCAAGGATGCATCGGAGGAATCCCAGGCAGGAGAGGACTCGTCAGACTTGCCAGTGACATGGCCTGCAGGACTATTGGCATTCCTGGGGAAGGAGGAAATTGACACTGAGGGAGTTGGTGGGGTGGTTTGCGTGAGCTTGGTTACAAGAGGAAGGGATTTACTGGTCAGTGGACTGCTTCCGCTGTCACCCAAAGTTTTTGAACTTGTCACTGACTTATTATGAATGCGCTGCAGGTGACGTATAAGGGAGGATGTTCCGAGGTGGTTAACGTCCTTACCCCTACTTATTACAGCTTGACAAAGGGAACACACGGCTTGACACCTGTTGTCCGCATTTCTGGTGAAATACCTCCACACCGAAGAGCTGATTTTTTTGGTATTTTCACCTGGCATGTCAACGGCCATATTCCTCCCACGGACAACAGGTGTCTCCCCGGGTGCCTGACTTAAACAAACCACCTCACCATCAGAATCCTCCTGGTCAATTTCCTCCCCAGCGCCAGCAACACCCATATCCTCCTCATCCTGGTGTACTTCAACACTGACATCTTCAATCTGACTATCAGGAACTGGACTGCGGGTGCTCCTTCCAGCACTTGCAGGGGGCGTGCAAATGGTGGAAGGCGCATGCTCTTCACGTCCAGTGTTGGGAAGGTCAGGCATCGCAACCGACACAATTGGACTCTCCTTGTGGATTTGGGATTTCAAAGAACGCACAGTTCTTTGCGGTGCTTTTGCCAGCTTGAGTCTTTTCAGTTTTCTAGCGAGAGGCTGAGTGCTTCCATCCTCATGTGAAGCTGAACCACTAGCCATGAACATAGGCCAGGGCCTCAGCCGTTCCTTGCCACTCCGTGTGGTAAATGGCATATTGGCAAGTTTACGCTTCTCCTCCAACAATTTTATTTTAGGTTTTGGAGTCCTTTTTTTTCTGATATTTGGTGTTTTGGATTTGACATGCTCTGTACTATGACATTGGGCATCGGCCTTGGCAGACGACGTTGCTGGCATTTCATCGTCTCGGCCATGACTAGTGGCAGCAGCTTCAGCACGAGGTGGAAGTGGATCTTGATCTTTCCCTAATTTTGGAACCTCAACTTTTTTGTTCTCCATATTTTATAGGCAGAACTAAAAGGCACCTCAGGTAAACAATGGAGATGGATGGATTGGATACTAGTATACAATTATGGACGGACTGCCACGGTTAGGTGGTATAAAAAAACCACGGTTAGGTGGTATATAATACAATTATGGATGGACGGACTGCCTGCCGAGTGCCGACACAGAGGTAGCCACAGCCGTGAACTACCGCACTGTACACTGGTTGATAAAGAGATAGTAGTATACTCGTAACAACTAGTATGACGACGGTATAAAGAATGAAAAAAAAACCACGGTTAGGTGGTATATATTATAATACAATTATGGTTGGACGGACTGCCTGCCGAGTGCCGACACAGAGGTAGCCACAGCCGTGAACTACCGCACTGTACACTGGTTGATAAAGAGATAGTAGTATACTCGTAACAACTAGTATGACGACGGTATAAAGAATGAAAAAAAAACCACGGTTAGGTGGTATATAATACAATTATGGTTGGACGGACTGCCTGCCGAGTGCCGACACAGAGGTAGCCACAGCCGTGAACTACCGCACTGTACACTGGTTGATAAAGAGATAGTAGTATACTCGTAACAACTAGTATGACGACGGTATAAAGAATGAAAAAAAAACCACGGTTAGGTGGTATATATTATAATACAATTATGGTTGGACGGACTGCCTGCCGAGTGCCGACACAGAGGTAGCCACAGCCGTGAACTACCGCACTGTACACTGGTTGATAAAGAGATAGTAGTATACTCGTAACAACTAGTATGACGACGGTATAAAGAATGAAAAAAAAAACACGGTTAGGTGCTATATAATACAATTATGGTTGGACGGACTGCCTGCCGAGTGCCGACACAGAGGTAGCCACAGCCGTGAACTACCGCACTGTACACTGGTTGATAAAGAGATAGTAGTATACTCGTAACAACTAGTATGACGACGGTATAAAGAATGAAAAAAAAACCACGGTTAGGTGGTATATATTATAATACAATTATGGATGGACGGACTGCCTGCCGAGTGCCGACACAGAGGTAGCCACAGCCGTGAACTACCGCACTGTACTGTGTCTGCTGCTAATATAGACTGGTTGATAAAGAGATAGTATACAATACTACTAATATACTGGTGGTCAGGCACTGGTCACCACTAGTCACACTGGCAGTGGCACTCCTGCAGCAAAAGTGTGCACTGTTTAATTTTAATATAATATTATTTATCATGTACTCCTGGCTCCTGCTATAACAACCTGCAGTGCTCCCCAGTCTCCCCCACAATTATAAGCTTTATATACAATACATTGATGTGCAGCACACTGGGCTGAGCAGTGCACACAGACTGAGTCACTGTGTGACTGTGTATCGTTTTTTTCAGGCAGAGAACGGATATATTAAATAAAACAAACAACTGCACTGTCTCTGGTGGTCACTGGTCACTGTGGTCGTCAGTCACTAAACTCTGTCTGCACTCTCTTCTAATCTACAGTATCACAGCAATCTCTCTCTCTCTCTCTCTTCTAAATCTAATCTAAATGGAGAGGACGCCAGCCACGTCCTCTCCCTATCAATCTCAATGCACGTGTGAAAATGGCGGCGACGCGCGGCTCCTTATATAGAATCCGAGTCTCGCGAGAATCCGACAGCGTCATGATGACGTTCGGGCGCGCTCGGGTTAACCGAGCAAGGCGGGAAGATCCGAGTCGCTCGGACCCGTGAAAAAAAAAGTGAAGTTCGTGCGGGTTCGGATTCAAAGAAACCGAACCCGCTCATCTCTAGTCTGAATTAGGCCCATAGAACGTATAGAGGCTGATGGGCAGTTACATTTACGCAAAGCTGCGTAGTGCAAACATAGCAGAATGCCAGATGTAAGGGACATATGGGGTCTATTTACTAAGCCTTAGATGGAGATTAAATGGATGGAGATAAAGTACCAGCCAATCAGATCCTAACTGTCATTTTTTAAACCCAACCTATGGCATGGCAGTTAGGAGCTGATTGGCTGGAACTTTATCTCCGTCCACTTTATCTACATCCAAGGCTTAGTGAATAGACCCTGAGTTAAGCCAAGTACATACCATAAGGGGATCTGGTCAGGATTCTGGCGGCCGGGATCCCGCCAGTTGAAATACCCACGGCGAAATCCCGACACTGATGCAAATAAAATGCACAGTAAGAGTGTGTTCATATGATTGGGAACAGGTGCAGAGTAGCACAGATATATTTATAACGTGCAGGTTCTTGAGGGCAAATACACCATGATAACGATGGTCATCAGTATTACATAACCACTTCTGGTTACTAGATTCTGAATGCACTACTGGCAATAACATGATTTCTGGATTTTAATACTAGAGATAGGAAGATACTTATACACATTGCAGAAAGAGAGTGAATTGGGTTTTTTTCACCCCCCACTAAATCCTTCTTTTTTTATCCCTGCTTTTTTAAAACATATTAAGTCTGAGAGATGTGCTAGTAGTAGTAATGGAGGCAAAATGAAACTGAAAAAGAAGCCACCTATACAGTTATTATAACTGATTAAGGATTAGAAAACCACATGCACTGATCATTTAGCTGTTCGTAGTATGGTTATGATTATTCAATTAGAATATAGCAACATATTTGATCAACCAAGAAAACATGTTTAAGTATTTATAAATTAATGTAATTACTCTTCAAGACTTTTCTTTCAATAAAAAATAAACCTACATACTGTAAATAAGCTTTTCTGCATACTTGACAAACAATCTGCCCTCGTGGTTACATGTGATTTCTGCAAAGTTTTCTAACTCCCATAACTGCATATAGCAGGTGCAAATATTGGTGGAAAAAAAAGGTTAAGACTAGTTTGTATATATAATCATTAGACTTTGTTTTGACATTTTAAACATATAAGTTTATATTGATAAATGTTACATTTGCTAGTTTGATGATGTCACACAAAAATCAGAAGCCAGAAATCGATTTATTTCTGCTCAATAGTTGTGGGATAGAAAAGAAAGAACAATATTAGAAACTAATTTATAAAACTGTAAAAAAAAATGAGTTATCTGCTTAAAAACACATATTTAAAAATGAATTTAAATATTTCAATATGTCCCCACTGTAAAATGACCTCCAAGTCCCCTCTCCCCAGGTGACAACACATTTAATAGTTGCAATAGATCTTCATTGGCATTATCCACCACTTGCCTAGTGGTAATACTGTAGATCCCAAGTGGCATATTTTTTATACATAATGATTGCATCTGTTTGGGATTTTGTGGCTGGGTGACCCTTTTTGATTGGAGACTGCTGCATTTTGTTTATTTGGAACACTTGTCATTAGGAGTATTCATTTTTAACTACTTTTGTGTCAACAAATGTGTGGGGGCCCCCACTGCTAAAATTGCAAACAAAGATACCCCCGGTGCACGCACACACTCACCCACTCACAGAGCAACATCAGCCTGGCCAGTAACAGCAGTGCACACCGACGGCTCAATCAGTGTCTCGTGGGATAGTGAAGGGAAATCCTGCTAGACACTGACTGAGCTGCCGGCATGTGTTACTGACTGTACACAGAGCTCCTCGACCGCTGCTGAGGGACACTGCACTGATTTAAAAAGCAGTCTGTGGTCCCCTAATTTGTGGGGGCTCCCTGACAGCCGTCCATGTCACCACTCCCTTTAATCCTGCTCTGAATTTACCCCTAAGCTGATTTTCATTTTGCTGGGAGAAGATATTACATTTGAATATATTTTGATTTGGAATAAAATTCAAATTGTTTATTTTTAAGCTGGTTTTCTGTAGCTATTGTTCTTGACCTGACCAAGGATATATTTACATTAGACTATTTTGAAAATGACATTTGCTTAAAAAATGCTGCTTTAATTTATCTTATTAATAATAGTGGTGGGAAATAAAACAAAGTGTGTATTTTTTTTCTTGAGTAACTAAAGGTTTTAATTACATTACATTGAAATGAACCTTAGGATTGCTTAATAGCTTAAAGGTGATGATTTTGTATCATTCTGTTTACATAACATTTTGAAATTCACACATAATATAAACATTCTAAACTGTCACAAGACATTCCACAAACTACATTTGGCACATCTAGTGTTATGTGTTTAACAATAGAAATGACATAGACAAAGTATTAATGTGTGTTTTCTTCATGTAAATATGTGAATTTAACATTTTCAAATTAATCATATGTCACTTAATGTGACTGTACTTATGTCTAAATGTTTGATTTGCAAGTAATAAACTTTTTGCTCGAAATGGCTGGCACAGAAACAAACACAGTTTCATGAGAACAGAAAATATCCCCATTAATTAAAACATGGGCATAGTTATTAGCATATTTGTAAATGTTTATATTACATTTTAATTAACTGTCTATAAAGCTGACGAAGCACTAAATCCAAAAGTGAAATAAATATAAACTATGAAAGTTATTCATTACTTTCAGGTGTACCTAAAAACGTAATAGGTAGATTACAGTTTGTTCAGAATGCAACTTGAGAGTCTTCACAAGAACTAATGAGAGTAGAGATATATTAATTTCGCATTGAGCATAATGGAAATGTTCATTATATGAAAGCAATATGTGCCCTATATCATGGGGAAAATTAGCACATGGTAAGTAGACCAAATGGCATGATTTGAAGGTAAAGGGACTGCATGGTGTTAAATATTAAATAAGTCGGTTATTTGGTACTTTTTGTGATTTGAATCTTCAGTGATCATCACACCACATCAATTTTGGCGCAATGGCTGCCAGCACAGTAAGGGAGAAACAGGACTATTCAAAGGACCATATAAATAGGTGCCTTTGGCTGGGTTCTGTATTAGGGTATTAGGGTTGTGGAAGAGGACATTCCCCCGAGGTAATGAAGATGGGGCTGATATATTGGCAAAGAGTTGAGTTGGGAGTATAGGTGAGGCCAACCAAAAAGTTTTATTACTGTTGGAGGTAAACGAGCAAGGTATTATACATATAAATAGTGACACATGGGGGCGTACTAACACAGTGGAGGCCTATGGACACTGGTGGGTGAAGGGTTGCCCCAATCGTGATCACTAGGGGTTTGGGGAGTAATTCCAGCGAGGAACTCTTGCAACTGGGGGATCTGTAGACACTGGGGGATGAGAGACACTTTTACAAAAAGGGGCCTATGAACATGGTGGTTGTGAGGCAACCCCTTGGCATATTTGTTTTTTTGTAAAATATTTGAATATATAGAAAAAGTTCTAAACTTAAGTAACAAAAAAATACACCCTAATTCTGAGCAGTTAGAAAAAAAAAAGATTAGCTAGTCAAGGGGTCTATTCATGAAGCAGTGAAAAGTGTGGCAAAGTGAGCCAGTGGAGAAGTTTCCCATGGCAACCAATCACAATTGAAGTAACATTTATAATTTGCATACTATACAATTGTACGGAGCAGCTGATTGGTTGCTATGGGCAACTTCTCCACAGGCTCACTTTTCCACTGTTTTCACTGCTACATGAATAAACCTTTAAGTATTTACTTAAACACATGACAACAGGACTTACAGTACCTGAAAATTTAATCAAATATTATTTGACATAATGATTTCATTTTCTTTTAACTAACTAAAGTTAGTATGATGAAGACAAAAGAAGCAGGCAACATAATATATGACAGTCAAACATTGGAAACTCAAGCATCTGTGTTCTACTCTCCAATATTATCACGCCAAGTTGAGTAGTGTCAAACGCCCTGATGGAACAATAATCCTATACAATTGACAGAGGAGGACGCACCTAACTAAGGAATAAATGACAATTCCATTAAATAGCTGCTCTTTCAACTGAAACAGCAATAAACAGTGTCATTATCAAAATGGGAAAGGGAGGGTTTCCAGCAGGCAAGTGGGAGAATAACCGTGACCCCTAATATAACGCCTTGAACTTTCTCTAATTTATCATAGGTTGCCGGATAACAAGCTCCTCACCAAACTGACATATAAATGGAATCCACTAACATCTTAATGTGGCCGCATTCTAACAACCTAGTACAGTAGTTCTCAAACTGTGTGTCATGGTACCCTGGGGTGCTGCAGGACACTTGCAGGGGTGCCTCAGGTTGGTTGTCGAGAACCAATTCAAACTATTTCTTGTCAATATAATAGGCAAAACCAGTGCTTGTGGCTGCCAATCATAAAGTATGTGGACAAACAAATCCTATCCCTCACCACATAATTGAATCAAAGGATAACATATAAACATAATTTAGTTAATTTACTAATATTTTCTACATTTCTCAATAAGAAACCTTTGGCCTAGAGGGCTGCCGTGAAAAAAATCTGATACTCTAGGGCGTAGTGATTCAAAAAAGTTTGGGAACCACTGACCTTGTGGTTTCATTCTGCTCTGGCTTATTCAGTCATATGCAGCAATTTTGCAAAAAATTTTTTTTCATAATGTACTTTAGCATTGCTTGGCTGCTGTGGTAGAAACATATCAATCCAAATACTATATTTTTTAGGACAGTACCATAGTGGCATCTTGTACAGTATATAAATCTAACAATGTATTCTCTTGAGCTCAGAGTCACAACTCGATATACAAATGGCTGGTGTGAGAAAGACCATTGCCCCCCCCCCCCCCTTTTCCATTTTGCAAGTGGCAATAATAGTCACCCGTTGTGGTGGCACAAACTGCCTTAGCAACAGCAATTTTAGTATATACATTGAGTGGCCAAATTATTATGACCGCCAGCCAAAAAAGCAAAGTAGGTATGCTGTAGATAATGCTGAACCTGTATCAGAATGGAAAGGTATCCCATGAAATGAGTAAACTTGAATGTGGCATTATTGTTACCACACACAACAGTGGTGTAAGCCTTAGCAGAAAAGGGTGCACTGGTGAATTGTTCCAAGGCAGTAGTTGTTAAAGTGTACACAGTGTGGACCAGAAGAAAAAAAACCTGGTCTGAGCACAAGGCCTGTTGTCATAAATAGCTACTGGATGCTTAAGCAGAATGGACAGTGAGCAGATTTGTTCAGTCCCACAGATTGGCAGCACTGCATCAAATTATGGAAAATCTGAATCAGGAGTAGCAAACAGCAGAGACACAATGTATTGATATCTGAACAACAATACCATATCATCAAATACACCATCCATTCACTTAAATAACATGTTAATGCTGGGTACACACTGAATGATATATCGGCAGTTCAATCCAATATATTGTGAGTGGGTCGGTGGGTGGGGACAAACGATATGTCTGTGAGTGACATCGTTCACAGATATATCGTGTCGGCTCTGTAGATATATTGTCACAACTGAGGGCCTGAGCTGACGGAAGGCAGCCTCAGTTGTAGGGGCTGAGATGTACCGGAACCTGGGAGGTTGTATCAGACCCCTGGACATGTAAGTAACATGAAGAGAAACCGCCCGAAGGCGTGACCACGACAACTTGAGTAAAAGTCAATGATATTTATTTATGACAAACTCCATGCATCACAGTAGCAGTAAAAAGTAACATAAAAATCAGCAGAGAAATAATAATACAGTTCCTGGGTGCTACAGGGTGGCAGGGGCCACAGAGCTCTGGTGGTATGAGACAGTTCTTATTATCTGCAAGTTGGAAAGTCCTTACCAGGCTCAACTGTAGCAATGAGGAAAGCCCAGGGTCGTACCAGCTGGTGTTCCAGGGAAAGCTGGACTGCTGTAGGTAAAATGCTGCTGTGGGTACTGGTTAGAACCAGACAGGTGTTAGCACGGAGTGGATACTGGCTGGAACCAGTTAAATAATAAATAAAGCTTGAGAGCGATGCAATGTAGATGAAATGTAGAATTTGAGAGCGGAGAAATAATAATACCGATGGAGAGTGGTAAACTGCAGAAAGGACACCGGCCCTTTAAGAGAAGCTGTACACTGCTGGAAGCTGAGCTGGAAGCAGGTGATGTTGTAGCTGGAAACAGGTGAGTCCAGAATGGATCGGAGAGTCAGGCTACACCGCAGATGGAATGCTGGTGCGGGTCTCTATAGCAGAAGTCTGGAGACAGGAGCTGGAACCTGGAAGACATTCACAGAAGAGAGACAAACTGGAACTAGGTTTGACAACCAAAGCACTGACGCCTTCCTTGCTCAGGCACAACCTATTTATACCTGCAGCAAGGAAGGCATTGGCTAGACAATTATGCAAATTAATAAAACTGACAACGGATTGGTAGGAATGATCAGCTGACAGAATCCAAGATGGCTGCGCCCATGCAGACACTTGGAGGGAAGTTTGGATTGTAATCCATGTGGTCTGGAAAACAGTAATGGCGTAGCCGGCCACCGGAGACAGGAGACGCCAGGCTGACAGATGCACATCCGACCACGCGGACACAGCGGAGGCCGCGGCTGACGTAATCGCCACTCTGAATGCAGAAGCTCAGGGACGGCGGCGGAGGCCGCGGGAGACGCCATGCCAGATGTATAAGGCGTTACTGTGACTGCGTCCAGAGAGACAGGAGAGGATGCGGGAATGTGCACATCAGGATAACAGATGGGATCCGGTCCTGGAGCGCTGAGCCAGCCTTAGGAGGCATCTGATAGGTAAGAAATGGCGTCCAGATACCCGGATCGTGACAGCACCCCCCCCTTTAGGAGTGGCCCCAGGACACTTCTTTGGCTTTTGAGGAAACTTGGAATGGAATCTCCGGACCAAGGCAGGAGCATGGACATCAGAAGCATTGGTCCATGAACGTTCCTCAGGGCCATAACCCTTCCAGTCAATAAGATACTGAAGTTGACCGTAACGGTGACGTGAGTCCAGGATCTTGGCTACTTCATACTCAACGCCTCGTTGAGTTTGGACTTTCGGAGTTGGAGGAAGTGAGGAATGAAACCGATTCAAGATTAGCGATTTCAACAGGGAAACATGGAATGTCCTGGGTATCTTTAAGAAGGGAGGCAACTGGAGTCTGTAAGCAACAGGATTGATGACTTGATCAATTTTAAAAGGACCGATGTAGCGAGGTGCAAACTTCATACTGGGAACTCTTAACCTCAAATTCTTCATGGATAACCATACCCGATCACCCACCTTGAGAGCAGGAACTGCTCGACGCTTCTTATCCGCAAACTTCTTGTACCTGAACGATGCCTTGAGCAGAGCTGATCGTACGCTCTTCCAGATATTGGCAAACTGATGCAAGGTGATATCCACTGCGGGAACAGAAGTTGCTGGAAGCGGTTGGAACTCAGGGACTTTAGGGTGGAATCCAAAGTTGGTGAAGAATGGTGTTGAAGAAGATGAAGAATGATACTGGTTGTTATGACAGAACTCGGCCCAGGGAAGTAATTGAACCCAGTCATCTTGAGAGGAGGACACATAGATGCGGAGGAAGGACTCCAAGTCCTGATTCACCCTCTCAGTTTGACCATTGGTCTGAGGATGGTAAGCCGTGGAAAACTTTAGCTTGACTTGGAGGGCTTGACATAAACTTCGCCTGAATTTGGCTGTGAATTGAATTTCTCGATCTGAGATAATTTCTTCTGGAAGACCGTGGAGTCGAAAGATCTCTTGTATGAATACTTGAGCCAACTTGGAAGCTGACGGAAGACCGGTGAGAGGAATGAAGTGTGCCATCTTGGTGAACCGGTCAACTACCACCCAGATGGTATTAAACTTGTTGCACATGGGCAAATCTGTAATAAAATCCATCGACAAATGGGTCCATGGTCGACGGGGAACAGATAGTGGAACCAGTTGCCCCGCAGGCGACTGGCGGGATACTTTATGTTGAGCACACTTTGGGCAAGATGCAATAAACTCCAAAACGTCCTTTTTCAGAGTTGGCCACCAATAGGACCTAGAGATAAACTCCAGGGTTTTTTGGATACCTGTATGTCCGGCAAAGCGGGAAGCATGGGCCCAATGCATGAGCTTCTTCCTTAGTGTCGGCTTCACAAAACTTTTCCCTGATGGGGGCGTAGAGTCCATCCCTACCGTGGAGAATGCCAACGGATTTATAATAGGATGCTTGTCTGAAGACTCTGACTCATTTTCTTGCTCCCATGAGCGGGAAAGGGCATCGGCCTTGCGATTCTGAGAGCCCGGACAGAACTGGAGTTTAAAGTCGAACCTGGAAAAGAAAAGTGCCCATCTGGCCTGACGAGGGTTGAGACATTGTGCGCCTTTCAGATATAGAAGGTTCTTGTGGTCTGTAAGGATGGTGATTGAATGAGAAGCTCCCTCCAACAGATATCTCCACTCCTCTAGAGCGAGCTTGATGGCTAGCAACTCCTGGTCGCCAATGGCATAGTTGCGCTCCGCTGGGGAGAACTTCCGTGAGAAGAAACTGCAAGGATGTAAATGGCCATCTTTAGCCCTCTGAGATAACACCGCTCCTACTCCAACGGAGGAGGCATCCACCTCTAGGATGAAAGGAGAGTCGATGTCAGGCTGTTTCAGGACAGGCGCAGAGATGAACCTCTGTTTTAAAAGATGAAAAGCTTGCATGGCTTCTTCAGACCACTTGGACGGGTTAGCACCCTTCTTGGTGAAAGCAGTAATAGGCGCCACAATGGTGGAAAAGTCTCGTATAAATTTTCGGTAATAATTGGCGAACCCTAAGAACCTCTGGACCCCTTTGAGGGTTAAGGGTACCGGCCAATTCTGGATTGCTTGTAGTTTCTCAGGATCCATCTCTAGTCCGGAACCGGACACAATGTACCCTAGAAACGGAATGGACTTGACTTCAAAGACGCATTTCTCTAATTTGCAATAGAGATGATTGACACGGAGATGGGACAGAACCTCCTTTACCCAAAAACGATGTTCCTCTAAATTGTTGGCAAAAATGAGGATATCATCTAGATACAGACAGGCAACACTTTAAACAAACATGTCTCAGCACAGGAGGGACCCCATGCCAGGATTTGCGTAGTCGTCCAATCAATTGTAGGATTGTGAAGACGGAGCCATGGAAGGCCCAGGACCACAGGATGTGTGGCTCTTGGAATCACTAAAAGTGAAATAAGTTCTGAATGAAGAACTCCCACTCTCAGACGAACTGGTAGAGTCCTTAGAGCAATAACTGTATTAAAAATGTTACTGCCATCCACGGCAGTTAAGGAAAAGGAGGAAGGAAGTCTCTCGGTGGGTAGGGACCACCGTTTAACATAGGCTTCGGTAATAAAGTTCCCAGCTGCTCCGGAATCCAGGAGGGCAATGACGTTCTGATAACGTTGAGCAACTTGAAGCGAGACTTTGAGATTACAATCTTGAGGAGATGGAGAGCAGATCATTACTCCTAGCCGGCCCTCTCCTTGGCGAGCTAGGATTTGGAGTTTTCCCGGACGTTTGGGACAGGCATTAATAGTGTGAGACGGAGCTGCACAATACAGACAGAGAGACTCAGAGAGACGTCTTCGGCGCTCAGCAGGAGTTAAACGGGAACGGCCAATTTGCATGGGTTCATCTTTAGTTGGTGACAGTTGGCGAGGAGGAGGAGCAGAAGATTTTGGAGCAGATGATCTTCCACGCTCAGTTGCTCTCTCTCTGAAACGTAAGTCAACTTTTGTACAAAGTGAGAATAGCTCATCTAACTTGGAGGGTAAGTCTCTGGTAGCTAACTCATCTTTAATACGCTCGGATAAACCATGCCAGAATGCAGCATACAGGGCCTCGTCGTTCCATGCCAGTTCAGATGCCAGGATCTGGAACTGTATAAGATATTGTCCTACAGTATGTGATCCCTGGCGTAAACGGAGAATCTCAGACGAAGCTGAAGTTACCCGGCCTGGCTCGTCGAAGATGCGCCTGAATGTTGACACGAATGCAGTGTAAGAAGATAGCAGGGTGTCGGACCTCTCCCATAACGGTGATGCCCAGTCAAGGGCTGAGCCACTGAGAAGTGAGATGATGTAGGCAATTTTTGTACGGTCACTGGGAAAATTGCCAGGTTGTAGCTCAAACTGAATCTCACACTGGTTGAGAAATTCCCTGCAGAATCTTGGAGATCCGTCAAATTTTGCTGGCGTTGGAAGATGAAGACGTGGAGCAGAAACGGGTAAGGTGGGTGGGGTTATAGTTGGAGTTACTGTGGTTGACGCCCCAGATGTGCCTGATCCACGGAGAGTTGTCTGAATCCCATCCAGCCGAGTAGAGAGATCCTGGAGACAGCGGATGATGTGGCCCTGTGCAGCCTCCTGATGTTCAAGTCGGGCTGCCAGTTCTTGCATCGGCCTGGCCGCTTGATCCTGGTCTCCGGCTGGATTCATTTGGTCAGTGCTTACTGTCACAACTGAGGGCCTGAGCTGACGGAAGGCAGCCTCAGTTGTAGGGGCTGAGATGTACCGGAACCTGGGAGGTTGTATCAGACCCCTGGACATGTAAGTAACATGAAGAGAAACCGCCCGAAGGCGTGACCACGACAACTTGAGTAAAAGTCAATGATATTTATTTATGACAAACTCCATGCATCACAGTAGCAGTAAAAAGTAACATAAAAATCAGCAGAAAAATAATAATACAGTTCCTGGGTGCTACAGGGTGGCAGGGGCCACAGAGCTCTGGTGGTATGAGACAGTTCTTATTATCTGCAAGTTGGAAAGTCCTTACCAGGCTCAACTGTAGCAATGAGGAAAGCCCAGGGTCGTACCAGCTGGTGTTCCAGGGAAAGCTGGACTGCTGTAGGTAAAATGCTGCTGTGGGTACTGGTTAGAACCAGACAGGTGTTGGCACGGAGTGGATACTGGCTGGAACCAGTTAAATAATAAATAAAGCTTGAGAGCGATGCAATGTAGATGAAATGTAGAATTTGAGAGCGGAGAAATAATAATACCGGTGGAGAGTGGTAAACTGCAGAAAGGACACCGGCCCTTTAAGAGAAGCTGTACACTGCTGGAAGCTGAGCTGGAAGCAGGTGATGTTGTAGCTGGAAACAGGTGAGTCCAGAATGGATCGGAGAGTCAGGCTACACCGCAGATGGAATGCTGGTGCGGGTCTCTATAGCAGAAGTCTGGAGACAGGAGCTGGAACCTGGAAGACATTCACAGAAGAGAGACAAACTGGAACTAGGTTTGACAACCAAAGCACTGACGCCTTCCTTGCTCAGGCACAACCTATTTATACCTGCAGCAAGGAAGGCATTGGCTAGACAATTATGCAAATTAATAAAACTGACAACGGATTGGTAGGAATGATCAGCTGACAGAATCCAAGATGGCTGCGCCCATGCAGACACTTGGAGGGAAGTTTGGATTGAACATTTGTGATGATCCGCAACAAGATACCCCCTTGTTTGTGCCTGGATGACACAGGTACACACAAAATGAACACACGAGGGGGGTTAATTCTTTAAAGAAAACCAAATACCTATGATTACTCGGGTAGATTCACCATAATACAGGGTTGGTGTTGCTCCCCAGAGTCAGAAAACCAAATATTCTAGAAAGAGAAAAGAAGACTCTATCTTGGGGGCACTCTTTGAAATATAAATAGGGCCAGATATACCCTTAGGTATCATTAAAATATAACCTTTAATTGTATCTTTAAAATTAATAGGAATTTGAAAAGGAAAAATATATAAACACACACACAGGTTTATTCATATACACCTTGGGATCACTTGTCTATCACAAGGAGTTCAAAGAACACTGATTGCTCACTACGGAGCTTATTGGCTCAGAGAACACTGATTGCTCACCGAGGAGCTTGTTTTAATTATTTTTATTCAGATTTTTTTTTGTTTTCATATTTGCCGTCCGCTGCACCGGTCCTAGTGACCAGAGTACATGACGAAAAGAGATCTCAGCGGCTGGACTGGGTTTGCGGTCATAAAAACTTTTCATTCTAGCTGGGTTTGCTGCTACTTTTTAGCCCAACACATATTGTTCAGTGACCTATGGTCAAATGTTAGAGAAAATATGAATAAACCTGTGTGTGTGTTTATATATTTTTCCTTTTCAAATTCCTATTAATTTTAAAGATACAATTAAAGGTTATATTTTAATGATACCTAAGGGTATATCTGGCCCTATTTATATTTCAAAGAGTGCCCCCAAGATAGAGTCTTCTTTTCTCTTTCTAGAATATGGGAAGTTTGGATTGTAATCCATGTGGTCTGGAAAACAGTAATGGCGGCGCCGGCCACCGGAGACAGGAGACGCCAGGCTGACAGATGCACATCCGACCACGCGGACACAGCGGAGGCCGCGGCTGACGTAATCGCCACTCTGAATGCAGAAGCTCAGGGACGGCGGCGGAGGCCGCGGGAGACGCCATGCCAGATGTATAAGGCGTTACTGTGACTGCGTCCAGAGAGACAGGAGAGGATGCGGGAATGTGCACATCAGGATAACAGATGGGATCCGGTCCTGGAGCGCTGAGCCAGCCTTAGGAGGCATCTGATAGGTAAGAAATGGCGTCCAGATACCCGGATCGTGACATATATTAGTGCATCTGGCTGTATGTATGGGCTGTCCTCTGACCAACTGTACACTGGCCTTAGGGACTGACATCACAGCTGGATAGGCAAATTCAAATGCCTGCCCATCTGTGACATTAGGATGACATTGAGTAGCTGATCGGTAAGTGTGTATGCTTGATGAAGTCCAGCAGGATGAAATAAGTTGGACCTTCCTAGACTTCTACTTAAGTCCATTAAGGTATCTATCTGTGCTATTTTTTATATTTGTATATATATATATATTTATTGGATTGCATATTGTTTTTAATAAATTGATGTCAATTTTTTCACAATTGTTGTCTTGGTTGACTTACATAAGTTTGTGCACCAGTGATCGCTCTGTTCCCCTTTCTCTTTTTATCCTACATAATTTTAAAAGCGACTAACCATCTCTTATTTATTCAGGGTAGAGCTAACAACCGTTGAAATAAGGGAGTGTCAATAATTTTTGTGCACACAGTCATTGTGTGCTATAAGACTAATCACCGCGTGAGCTGTTTTCTTTCAATGTATTAAGGGCCTAATTCAGAGTTGATTGCAGCAGCAAATTTGGTAGCAGTTGGGTAAAACCACGGGGGTCATTTAGACCCTGATCGCACGCTAGCTTTTTTTGCAGTGGTGCAATCTGGTCTGAACTGCGCATTCATATGCTCCGCAATGCACAGGTGCGTCGGGCGACGGGGATCGCTGGACAGTGACGGATTTAATGAAGAAAGCAATCGCACCTGCGATCGCAAGTAGACTGACAGGACGAGGCCGTGGTTGTCAACTGACCATTTCTAGAGAGTGTCTAGAAAAAAGCAGGCGTGCCCAGCCGTTTGGATGGAGGATTCCTGACATCAGCTCCTGGCCGGATCATCGCAGCGGTTGAGTAAGTCCTGAGATGTGCGGAGACTGCACAAACTTTTGTTTGTGCAGCTCTCTGCACAAGAAACCACACCCCTGCACAGTGACTGCCCCCTCCCCCTGTAGGCGTCAACTACCTGATCGCAGCACTGCAAAAAACCACCTGCGCGTGGTCAGGTCTGAATCACCCCCTACGTGCACTACAGGGGGGGGCAGATATAACGTGCAGAGAAGAGTTAGATTTGGGTGTGATGAGATCAAACTGAAATCTAAATTGCAGTGTAAAAATAAAGCAGCCATTATTTACACTGCACAGAAACAAAATAACCCTACCACATCCAACTCTCTCTGCACATGTTATATCTGCCACACCTGCAGTGCACATGGTTTTGCCCAACTGCTAACAAAGTTGCTGCTGCGATTAACTCTGAATTACCCCTAAGTGTGTATGCTTACCCGAGTCAGCCGCTCTGTCGGCGCAACCTTGGCTCCACCGACATATCATCCTAGTAAGTACCTAGCTTAAGTCATCAATGCCATATAAAGTAGCTCTTTCTCCATGCTATTAACCATTTATATTCCTCAAACACTGAAATATCTGTCTCTGTCCTCCATTCCATGACATTATAGCTCTCCCAATAAAATAACCCTTACTCCCCATCACTCCTGGCATCATAACTCATTCATTGTAAATCCACTCACTCACTACTACTCCCTGTCCCTATACCTCACCCACTGTAATCGTCCTAACTTACCATCACTCCCAGACACCATACCCTCTACTTACAATACCACTTAACTACCCCACACCAACCATATGTCCTTGAAATGCTTTACCCACTATAATTCCCTTCAATCACAGTCACGTCCTGACACTGTACCTCACCAATTGACATACTCCTCACCCACCATCCATATTTGACTGTTTTCTTCAACAACTGTAAGTCTCCTCAATAACCACCACTAGTTGACACCGTACATCACCCACAGAAACATCCTTCATCCACCAACTCTTACTAGTGCTATACCTCTCCACCAGAATACACTTTCCAAAAACTGTCTAAAAAATAAATAGAAAACACAATTGTCTCTCTCCAGCCCCAGCCCACACAGTGTGTCTCTGCACTCTGCAGCCAGTATAACCAGATCACTCCAGATCAACATATCACTCTGCCATCTGTATAGCCACTTGAAGAGTCCTCAGGAGGTTTTGAGCCCTTCTGCACTGAGTGGTGCTGATGGCCCTGCCCCCTCTGCATGAAAACATGATGTCATGAGTCTAGGAGGCAGGGCGGCACAGGTCAGCATAGAGCCTTGTAATGATGCTGCAATTCAACAAACAACCCCTGTAATGCAGCACACATAATCTGTAATGCAGAACACACTATATAATTGAGCACATATCTACAGTACAGCATTCTTTCCTGTTCACAAATCATGTGTAGTTCATCACACATCCTTAGGCACATCACTATGGCCACCAAGACTTCTAGCAGGCCCAGGTGCTGACGGGAGGCATGGTTATTAGAGAGGGTCATGGCTATTGTCCTTTATTTAGTACATACATTTGGTGCATGCTGCTGCTTAGCGGTGGTGTGGGTCCTGGGCTGCAAATTCATGGCATCACCACTGATTCACTTCCAAGCCCCCATGGTTTGGGTAATCCATATACCTTCCTCTCTGCACCCCTGCACACTCATGTGCTATTTTCTTGTAGCAAACATCCTCATTCTTCACCTCAGGTTTTTTTCCATGATAAGCATAGAGTGATGAGGGCATCCCCAACCAGGCCTCAGTAGATTGGTAGACAATTCAGGGAGACAGGGAAGTCATTACCATGTCGGTGACTATCCCTGCAATTTACAGTATGTACTAAACCTGGCACCACAAAAATGTCCCCTCTTTCTACTCTAGTCAGTACAGTATTCAGAGACATGATTTATTCCTTTACAGCCAAACCTCTGATCCATACCAATGCCTTTCACTATTGTAGAGCACTAATGTGGAGCAAGCGGCCTGCAGTGATGACTTGACTATTCAATGTGCTAGCTGTGTTTCTTATCATATAAAATAACCTGATTAGGTGAGAAGTCCTCTTTAAGAATACTGTTGAATTGTTATTTACATATATACATAACTTCTTGAAAATTATATAAAGGGCACATTGTTCATTTATGGATAAATGTATTTTGTGTAAACAGAGCAATGAGCATTACAGTGTGCACATTTATCAAAACACATATGCAGAGATAGTGTATGCAAAGTTTGTGTTTTGTGGAGTATAGCTAATGCTTATACATTTATTGTAACTTTTAGAGGCATATTCAGTTAGCATTTACAGTCCAAGTGGAACATTGCATAATATGTGACTGTCTAAATTTATTAGACTTACAGTAGGTAACTTTATAGGAACCAAGCAAAAAATAGATAGGGCCTGTCTAACCTAACATCCTGCAGTTTGGTCTCATGCCATAGCATATAACATGCTAAGTACTTTTTTTTGTATGTATGTGTGTGTGTGTGTGTGTATATATATATATATATATATATATATATATATATATACATACATACAGATTTTATCCACATCCAGCTACATATATAATGAATGAGTTAAATGGATGATTCCCTGGTGGTCTCACTAGTGCCACACCAGAGCCAAAAACAATACAAACATTTATTTTCTAGCCTTGGAGTCAGTTTGTCTTCTTAGTGCAAATCATAATTGCTTTAGGAGTTTCTGAATCCACTTTTGAATTCTAAGCTTGAGACAAATAATTGGATTTCCCACAAACACGCTGAGCTATGTTACTCTTTCTGTTTTGCTGTGTATCCTCAGGGCTTCACTCTCTGTTTTATATCAACCTCTACCTTCCAGGCTAGATGGGAAAAGGACAGATCAGTCTTCATTAAGCTGTCCATTTGTTTAAAAAAAAGTCTCCAGAACAATTTTTACCATCTTCAAATGAATTATAACCAGTGAAGTTAAGAAATAGGAAACTGTGCACAATGACTTAGTAAATTACTAACTGAAGTGTTTTCTTCGCCCTGTGGAACTACAATCCAAACCAATTACATTTTACCTGCTGTATTTTTACAAGACTTTGACATTGTATATAGCCAATTCATGTGTGTCATTGACTATAGGGCAGCCCTAAATTTGCTTTGGGCTATGTGACTAGACACTGCTAGCTCCAGGTAAAATTCTGTTGAAAAACACAGCAAAATACAAATTGTGATCTGTGAAGTCATGCACAAAGCAGTATCAAGTATCACACCACATTAACCTATAGAAGCCTTGCATTAAACCTGTAGAGCTACAGTGGAGTTCTCATTTGCGTACTGTAAAATGTTTGTCTATCACTTGTAAGACTATTTAAACAACAAAAGGACACTGTGTTATTATACTGTATTGAATAACATAAAACACACACCTATTGAGTTAGTACACATTTGTCAAAAACTCTCATGGTGCATAATCTGCAAAGATTTGTAAATAGTTTTCCAAAAAATAAATGTACAGGATACGTTTTTGAAGATTAAACTTTTTTTGTAGTTGTACAGTATTTGAAATATAAATAAATATAAGGCTGACCTAGATTTGTGATGCTCTAATAATGCAGCTAATGACACATTCACTCAATATAGTCAGGGCCGGCAACAGGGCCTGTATTGGGCCCCAAGGATCAGAGGAGCCCCAAGGATACGCCACTTAGTGCCCACCAGGGATGTGAGCCGTCTTGTCCAAATTGGGCAGCGAGCTGTAGGCGGTGTGGGGGCGCAGCCTCAGAGTGACAGGAGTCTCTCACACACAGTGACTATGTGGCGTGAGTGTGTGCCCACTCTTCTGAGTCCAGCCCTGTTGCAGGCAGTTATGGAACATGGCAGCAGCTCCACTGGCCAGGATTCCCATGCCCTGCGCTGGCCTCTTCTGGTGAGGTGCAAGGGCCGCATGGTACCTGCTGTGCGGTGTTCAGGTCTGGGTACTGGGGAGTGGTGAGTCTCTCCCAAGGATAAGAGTGGATTGGTGAAGGGTTGCAGGACTTTGGTATAGGGAGGGGGAGCTGGGAATGCAACGTGAAATCATTGGGGAGTGACAGACTGGGTGTGTGTGAGGGAGAAAGGATAGATATTATTTATTATTTATTACCAGTTATTTATATAGTGCACACATATTCCGCAGCGCTTTACAGAGAGAATATTTGACCATTTACATCAGTCCCTGTCCCAATGGAGCTGCTTACAATCTATTTTCCCTGCCACATGTACACATTCACACTAGGGTTAATTTTTGTTGGGATCCAATTAACCTATCAGTATATTTTTGGATTGTGGGAGGAAACCGGAGTACCTGGAGGAAACCCACGGAAGTACGGGGAGAATATAAAAACTCCACACAGTTAGAGCCATGGCAGGTATCAAACCCATGACCTCAAAGCTGTGAGGCAGTAATGCTAACCATTACACCATCCGTACTTTCCCAAATAGATATACATATTTCTATGTGTATAGATAGATAAATCTCCTATATAATAGCCCAGATCTGTGACTTTGTGCTTCATTTGCTAACGCTGGGCGGAGTCACAACACTGGGCGGAGTTAGTCAAATGAGTCACAGATCTGGGCAAATCTATAAGAGACTAGGAGCAGAAGCAGATGGTATGGGCATGTCACAGACAGGGGTGCATACCTTCCAGCTTTCTTCAGGCAGAAGGAGGGACACACGCACGGTGAAAAGGGGGCGTGGCTTCGCGGGATCACCCGCGATCGTGAGCCACGCCCCTGTTTTCGTCAGTGAGGGGGCATGCCCAGCGCTCTGTGAGCTGCTGGCATGCCCCCAGGGGTGGATTATGAGTCTGGGGGGTCCAGGGCACTTGATACAGGGGGGCCTATCTCATTGCTGTGCCTGCTGTGGGTTTGGGGGCGTGGCCTAATCGCGGCCACGTGGCCACGCCCCCTTATGCAAATTCCAGGAATTGTTGTTGTTTTTTTAATGGGATTTTGGCCCCTCAGCTAGGGGTGAATCCAGAGGGGGTGGTCGCTCCCCCCTACACACCCGCACAGGCAGAAGAAAGCAGCTGCCTCCCTGCAACACCACAGACCTGCCAACACGCAGCAGCGTGTGCTGACTGTAGCACAATGCTGTTGCTGGCAGGACGGGGGAGCTTCAGAGCTAGGACAGAGCTACTCCAGCCGGGGGGCCCCCTAAAACTGTGGGGCCTGCAGTACGTACCCCCTGGGCCCCCCCCTTAATCCAGCTCTGCTGCCGCCCCCCCCCCTTCTTAATCCGTACCCCCTGATGCCCCCTATCCCTCTGTCTCCACTAAATAGTCTATTCACCGCTGCTCTGCTAAGCAGAACAGCCAGTACAGGAGCTTCCCAACTGCCCCCCCCCCCCAACACCGCAGGACACTGCGGCCCGCTGGTGGGACAGCAGGACAGACCCCCAAAAATGGGACTGTCCCGCGAAAATCGGGACAGTTGGGAGGTATGGGGGTGTGTGAGGGGGTATGCCGTACAGACAGACGGGCACCAGCTCACTGTGTGCTTGACCCCCCCACATCAGCATACTCAGCAGGGGCTCTCTGGCACGGAGGAGCGTCACTTTCTGGCACACTCCACGCTTCTTAGCTGCAGTTTTGTGGGGCACCTAACACTGTGCAGGTTCCGTACTGCCTCTGTTATCTCCAGCCCCGGCAACCCCACCGCTAGCTGCTGCGCTGCCACCCGCAGTGAGGTGCACCCAGCTCCTTCACACACTTTAGCCGGCAGGTAGCGCTGCAGAAGTCCGCGCTGCTTGCAGGCTCCGACCCCCTCCTCCCTCCAGCCGCAGCATCTCCAGGGGGCTAACCAGTCACTCCCAGTCTCCCCTTACCACAGTGCCCGGCAGCCGCGCAAAGTCCGCGGTATGTGACTGAGGAGTGTGGGGGGGGGATGTGGACGGGCAGAGGAAGCAGGACTCCAGCCTGAAAGAGTCAGCCATGCCAAGTCTCCACCAGCAGCAGATCCCAACAGGCTGGAGTGGAACAGCAGCAGCCAGCAGCAGTGACTCCGGTAAGACACATCTGTCTGTCACCACTGTTCTGCCCCTAATACCAATCCCTCCCGTGCCCTGTGTTCTGTCATGTCCCTGTCACCCTTATCCTGGCCCTGTCACCCTTATCCAGGCCTGTCACCCCTGGCCTTACCCTGTCACCCCTGGCCTTGCCCTGTTACCCCTATCCTGGCCCTGTTACCCCTATCCTGGCCCTGTCACCCCTGTGCTTGCCTTGTCAACCCTATCCTGGCCCTGTCACCTCTGTCCTGGTCCTGCCGCCCCTACCCTGGCCCTGTCACCCCTATCCTGTCCCTGTCATATCTGTCCTGGCCCTGTCGCCCCTGTCCTGGCCCACCCCTCCACCCGCAGCATCTACAGACACCCTCCCCCATCCGCAGTCCCCCCCGCATCCGCTACATTCTGTACATCATGCCCTGCAGGTGCTGTTCACGCCGTCGCAAGGGGCTGCGCCTCCTTCACCATCGCACACCCTTTCATTGTGCAATATTTAACCACTAACAAAGGAATGCAGGTAATACTCCATATAATACAAATATTGAACCCCAGATAGGCATGTAAGGGTTAAGGGGGCGTAGCCCCTTGCGACGGTGCGAAGAGCGCCCGTAGGGCGCGATGAAGCACCTAGTGTATATATATTTATTTATTAACAGCTTGTTACATAGCGCAGCAACTTCTTTTGCGCTTTAATTTTTAATAATATATATATCTATATCTGAGGGGGCCCCAGAGATACCACTAAGCCAGGCCCCACAATTTCTGTTGCGTTCCCTGAATGTAGTACTAACTTGTTTTAAGTATATTTGCTTGCAAATCTAAATATTAGAAAATTCAGAATGATGTCAATACACTTTATATCTGAACTGCATTCAGTCAGAAATGAGGACACACCAACTACTATATTTGAGTCCAGGAACTAGCACAGCTCTTGTAACCAGTGGCAGATTTTATCTAGGGGCTGCGAGACTGCAGCCCCAACAGTAAACATCTGCCACTGATCCACTATCTCCAACTACTTGCCACACACCCAACTCCCTTGTTAGCACGATCACTGGGGGTCATTCCGACCCATTCACATGCAGCGGTTTCTCGCTGCAGTGCGAATGGGTGCTGAATGCACATGTGCAGCGGCCACATTGCGCATGCGCAACGTTGCCCGGCGACAGGGGTCGCCGGGTTACGACGCGTCCAGAGAACAGAGCGGACCGCTAAGAAGATTGACAGGAAGAAGGCGGTCCAGGGCGTCTCCACAACGTTGGCAGACGTTTTCGGGGAGTGGATTGAAAAACGCAGGTGTGTCCAGACCAACGGAGGGTGGATGTCTGACATCAGAAGCAGCTTCAGCATCGCAGGGATCATCGCATAGGGTAAGTATGTCCAGGGCTACTCTGAAACTGCTTGAAATTTTTTTTAGCTTAGCAGGGCTGCACAAGCGATCGCACTCCTGATAAGCTAAAATACACTCCCCCATAGGCGTGGACTATTGATCGCCGCAGCAGCTAAAAGTTGCTGGCTGCGATCAACTCAGAATGACCACCACTGTCCCCTCTCCTTGGTGCAGGGCAGGGTGCAGGAGATAATATCCCTGTGTAGACTGGTCCTGTGATGAAGAGGTAGCTGTGCAGTGGCTTCGTATTGGAAGCCCTATCTGCTAATTATACACACAGGACAGGCAGTATAAGTGGAGTGTGATTATCACAGTAAGAGCTTTCTGACGGTAGCCTACACTCTGCTGACTCACTGGATGTACTGTGCTTCTAGAATTTGAAGTACAATAGCTGACTCAGTGAGTCAGCTAAAGGGTCTTGTGCACATGCGTGCTTTTTTCCCTTCATTAGATTTGGTGATATGAACTGCAACTGCAGCACAGGCAGCCTCCTGGAACAGGGCTTAAATGATTACCAGTTGCCCAGAAATTAGTGTTGTTTTGTAGTTAACAGCTTCCCAAAGCCAGAAACTATCACAATGTCTTTAAGTAATAACTGCATGAAGTAAGAAATAGGTGCTGTACTTGTGGTTAACAGTTGTACAGTTCAGGGACTAGTGCTGTGCCTGTGGAAACCAGCTCCCCAGAGTCAAGAATTAGTGCTGTGTCTGTGATTGTCATCATCTCAGGATAAGGAACTAACACAGTGCCTGTAATCACCAACTGTGAGAGCCAGGAACTAGCAGAGTGCCTATAATCACTAACTACCTGGAGCAAAGTGTTGAAAGTGGAGTGCACTACAGCCCAGTCTATATGTTTCTATTAATTCATTCCCTGTACCAAAATGGCCACCAAGGATACTATTGAGCATGCGTGCTGCCATCTTGGTACTGTGTCTGAGTGCTACAGTGGAAGACAGTATTCCACTAAGCTCCAGTGAGACCTGCCATCAATTGCTGATATAACCAAAGTTCCAGCATCATGTACCACTACACGGCACCTACAAACACTCACCAGCTGGCTGGTGAACTGTATAACAACCTGCTCCTCTCAAGCTCTGGTACATCTACCAGTGTGTATAACAGTGAGTATGGCTGTACCTTTTTTATCTTCAATAAACCCACTCCACTGGTTAAGTAATTGGGCTGTTCAAAGTTGAAAGGTATCCGCTGGTGGGTGCAAAAATTCTACTACATCCTCAAGCTTGTACACACATACTTTCAATAAAAGGAGCTAGCACAATGGGGGTAATTCTGAGTTGATCGCAGCAGCAAGTTTGATAGCAATTGGGCAAAACCATGTGCACTGCAGGGGGGGCAGATATAACATTTGCAGAGAGAGTTAGATTTGGGTGGGTTATTTTGTTTCTGTGCAGGGTAAATACTGGCTGCTTCATTTTTACACTGCAATTTAAATTTCAGTTTGAATACACCACACCCAAATCTTACTCTCGCTGCACATGTTATATCTGCCTCCCCTGCAGTGCACATGGTTTTACCTAGCTGCTAACAAATTTGCTGCTGCGATCAACTCAGAATTAGGCCCTATGCCTGTAATCAACAACTGTCTGGAGATAGAAACTAGTACAGTGCCTGTAACGTTGTCTGTGTACAAATAAAAACAGCACTCTGGAGAGCTGTAGAAGTGTGTCTGCACTAGAGATGTGCGGCTGGCACTTTTTGTGTTTTGTGTTTTGGTTTTAGTTCTACTTTCACTTTTGTGTTTTGATTTTGGCTTGGTTTTGCCAAAACCGCCCTTTCGTGTTTTGGTTTTGGATCTTGATGATTTTTGAAAAAACAAAACATAAAAATGGCTAAAATCACAGCATTTGGGGTAATTTTGATCCTACGGTAATATTAGCCTTAATAACATTCATTTCCACTCATTTCCAGTCTATTCTGAACACCTCACACCTCACAATATTGTTTTTAGGCAAAAAGGTTGCACCGAGGTTGCTGGATGACTAAGCTAAGCGACACAAGTGGACAACAAAAACACCTGGTCCATCTAGGAGTGGCACTGCAGTGTCAGACAGGAGGGCAGATAAAAAAAAGGCCCCCAACAGCACATGATGCAAAGATGTAGAAAAGGTTCAATGAGGTAGCTGTATGACTAAGCCAGGCAACACAAACAATTGTCCCATCTAGGAGTGGCACTGCAGTGGCAGACAGGAGGGCAGATATAAAAAAGGCCCCAAACAGCACCTCATGCAAAGATGTAGAAGAGGTGCAATGAGGTAGCTGTATGACTAAGCCAAGTGACACAAATAATTGGCCCATCTAGGAGTGGCACTGCAGTGGCAGACAGGATGGCAGTTTTCAAAAACTAGGCCCCAAACAGCACCTCATGCAAAGATGTAGAAGAGGTGCAATGAGGTAGCTGTATGACTAAGCTAAGCGAAACCAACAATTGGCTCATCTAGGAGTGGCACTGCAGTGGCAGACAGGAGGGCAGATATAAAAAGGCCACAAACAGAATCTCATGCAAAGATGTAGAAGAGCTGCAATGAGGTAGCTGTCTGACTAAGCCAAGCGATAAAAACAATTCCCACTGGAATTATACAGCAATATCACTGGAATTATACGGCAATATCACTGGAATTATCACTGGACATATACGGTAGTGTCAGACAGGATGGCACTTAAATAAAATAGTCCCCAATCAGCACATGATGCAAAGAAGAAAAAGAGGTGCAAGATGGAATTGTCCTTGGGCTCTCCCACCCGCCCTTATGTTGTATAAACAGGATATGCATACTTTAACAAACCAATCATTTCAGCAACACGGTCTACTACACGACTGTGGCTGAAATTACCGGTTTGTTTGGGCCCCCACCAAAATAGAAGCAATCAATCTCTCCTTGCACAAACTGGCTCTACAGAGGCAAGATGTCGACCTCATCCTCATCCTCCAATTCCTCACCCCATTCACTGTGTACATATTCCTCCTCATAGAGTATCAATTTGTCCCCACTGGAATCCACGATCACAGGTCCCTGTGTACTTTCCGGAGACAATTGCTGGTAAAGGTCTTAATGGAGGAAGTTATAA
This sequence comes from Pseudophryne corroboree, assembly GCF_028390025.1. Classification (NCBI taxonomy): domain Eukaryota; kingdom Metazoa; phylum Chordata; class Amphibia; order Anura; family Myobatrachidae; genus Pseudophryne; species Pseudophryne corroboree. The sequence goes on from NC_086448.1 coordinate 432,586,513, forward strand.
TTAATTTAGATGAACATCATCTTCTCCACATTTTGTGGATGTAACCTCCTATGCTGATCGCTGACAAGGTTACCGGCTGCACTAAAAACTCTTTCGGAGTACACACTGGAGGGGGGGGGGGGGGCAACTTAGGTAAAATAAAGCCAGTTTGTGCAAGGGCATTCAAATTGCTTCTTTTTCCTGCCAGTATACATACGGACTGTCTGACATGCCTACTTGGATGCTGTCATCATATAATCCTCCACCATTCTTTCAATAGTGACAGAATCATATGCAGTGACAGTAGACATGTCAGTAATCATTGGTAGGTCCTTCATTCCGGACCAGATGTCAGCACTCGCTCCTGACTGCCCTGCATCACCGCCAGTGGGTGGGCAAGGAAATCTTATCCTTTTCCTTGCAGCCCCAGTGGTGGGAGAGATTGAAGGAGGAGCTGTTGACGGGTCACATTCCGCTGGATTTGACAATTTACTCACCAGCAGGTCTTTGAACATCTGCACACTTGTGTTTTCCGGAAAATGAGATACAACATAGGCTTTAAACCTAGGATCGAGCACAGTGGCCAAAATGTAGTGCTCTGATTTCAACAGATTGACTACCCTTGAAACCTGGCAAAGCAAATGAAGGGCTCCATCCACAAGTCCCAAATACTTAGTGGAATCGCTCCATCTTAGCTCCTCCTTTAATTTCTCCAGCTGCTTCTGCAAAAGCCTAATGTGGGGAATGACCTGACTCAAGCTGACTGTGTCTGAACTGACTTCACGTGTGGCAAGTTCAAAGGGTTGGAGAACCTTGCACAAGATGGAAATCATTCTCCACTGTGCTTGAGTCAGGTGCATTCCCCCTCCTTTTCTTATATTGTAGGTGGATGTATAGGCTTGAATGGCCTTTTGCTGCTCCTCTATCCTCTGAAGCATATAGAGGGTTGAATTCCACCTCATTACCACCTCTTGCTTCAGTTGATGGCAGGGCAGGTTCAGAAGTGTTTGCTGTTGCTCCAGTCTTCGGCCACCAACAGCATCTCCTGTACACCTTCTGTCATTTTTTAAAAAATTCTGCACCACCAAATTAACTGTATGTGCAAAACATGGGACAATACAATAGAGTGTGGCGTCCCACCTCGTTTAATTGTGCTCAAACTTCTACCACAATGTGTGGAGGGGCATATACAACACAGTCCCAGAGGAGCTCGTTCAGTAATATATGGGGGTCACGGTCAAAGAGTCTGTTGCAGCAGCTTGATCTTGTCTTGAGAGGGAGGGGGGGTGAGGTGATCTTCTGACGGTGCTAGCAAATGAAGGGGTACCCCAGGTGGCTAAGCGGGAGGGATGAGTTGCAGGAGATAGGTAATTATTGGCTCTGGACTCTCCGCTCTCTGACTCGGTCTGTGGCTGCGGAAGGCGCCCGTGTAGACAGGCGTCTGCCGCCGGCCAGATCCGAGGAGTGCAGTCGTGTCTCTGGGGGGGAAAGTGTCACTGACTTCGAGACCCGGAGCGGGACTGTCCGCAGTGCACCTCCCCACTTACAGAGCCCTTACCTTGTTCTTCTGTGCTCGATTCCCAACTTCCGCTGTCACCTTGCTTCCTTGTCAGTCTTGCAGTTTTTCGTCCGGTTTCACTTTCACTTTCCTGTACCTCGCGGTCACGTGACCTGTTCCTGTTCCTCAGCAGTCTTCAGCGCCGTGGGTGATGAATGTGTCCAGAAGTAGAGAGCTCTGCTGTGTTGAATATGATTAAGGCAGTCTGTTTGAAACGGTGTCCTGTTATCTCCTACGCGTGTCGACCTTTCTAGGTCTTCCTCAGGGAGACTCCCTGAGGAAGACCTAGAAAGGTCGACACGCGTAGGAGATAACAGGACACCGTTTCAAACAGACTGCCTTAATCATATTCAACACAGCAGAGCTCTCTACTTCTGGACACATTCATCACCCACGGCGCTGAAGACTGCTGAGAAACAGGAACAGGTCACGTGACCGCGAGGTACAGGAAAGTGAAAGTGAAACCGGACGAAAAACTGCAAGACTGACAAGGAAGCAAGGTGACAGCGGAAGTTGGGAATCGAGCACAGAAGAACAAGGTAAGGGCTCTGTAAGTGGGGAGGTGCACTGCGGACAGTCCCGCTCCGGGTCTCGAAGTCAGTGACACTTTCCCCCCCAGAGACACGACCGCACTCCTCGGATCTGGCCAGCGGCAGACGCCTGTCTACACGGGCGCCTTCCGCAGCCACAGACCGAGTCAGAGAGCGGAGAGTCCAGAGCCAATAATTACCTATCTCCTGCAACTCATCCCTCCCGCTTAGCCACCTGGGGTACCCCTTCATTTGCTAGCACCGTCAGAAGATCACCTCACCCCCCCTCCCGCTCAAGACAAGATCAAGCTGCTGCAACAGACTCTTTGACCGTGACCCCCATATATTACTGAACGAGCTCCTCTGGGACTGTGTTGTATATGCCCCTCCACACATTGTGGTAGAAGTTTGAGCACAATTAAACGAGGTGGGACGCCACACTCTATTGTACTGGACTGCGGACCAAAATATACATATGTATAGATTTCTTTCATATACATATATATATACACACTCTTTCATTAATGTATTAATTTTCTATTTTTCACATCTTTTTCCATTTATTTTCTCTTTCTGTCATTTTGTTTTAGAATAAATACACTTATTCTTCATATATATAGTGTATACTTGTCATTTAGTATTACAACCATTACCACCACATATTCAGGCGCAATTGTGTACCCCTATGTTATATATCTTTAAAGAGGTATTGGGTTTAACCTCCACCACAATTTTGCTGCCACAGCGTTTATCCACACAAGTAGAGCGCTGGATACAATTTGTTCATAAAACATGGGACAAGCTGGAATTTGGCCCGTTGTAATGCACGCACAATATTGGTGGCGTTGTCCGATATCCCAAATCCCCAGGAGAGTCTAGGTGGGGTAAGGCATTGTGCGATGATGTATCTCAGTTTCCGTAAGAGGTTGTTAGCTGTGTGCCTCTTAGGGAAAGTGTTGATACAAAGCATAGCCTGCCTAGAAACGAGTTTGGTTTTGCGAGATGCTGCAACTGGTGCTGCTGCTGTTGTTGCTGCGGGAGGCAATACATCTACCCAGTGGGCTGTCGCAGTCATATAGGCTTTAGTCTGCCCTTTTCCACTTTTCCACATGCCCGTGGCTAAGTGGACACTGGATACAGCCGCATTTTTTAGGACACTGGTGACACTTTTTCTTACGTCTCTGTACATTCTCGGTATCGCCTGTCTAGTGAAGTGGAACCTAGATGGGATTCGGTACCAGGGGGACACTACCTCCATCAATTGTCTAAATCTCACTGCACCAATGGCAGATACCGGACGCACATCTAACACCAACATAGGTGTCAAGGCCTCAGTTATCCGCTTTGCAACAGGATGACTGCTGTTATATTTAATCTCCTCACAAAGGACTGTTGGACAGTCAATTACTTAGTTGAAGTGGTCTTCTGACTTCCTCTCTGGGATGACGATCGACTCCCAGCAGCAAAAACAGCAGCGGCGGCAGCAACAGCAGCAGTAGGCATACCACTCAAGGATCCTACGGAGGAATCCCGGTTAGGAGAGAACTCATCAGTCTTGCCAGGGACATGGCCTGCAGGACTACTGACATTCATGGCTGAGGAGGAAGTTGACATTGAGGGAGTTGCTGGTGTGGCTTGCAGGAGCTTGAGTACAATAGGAAGAAGGGATTTAGGTGTCATTGGACTGCTTACACTCTTACCCAAAGTTTCACAACTTGACACTGACTTCTGATGAATGCGCTGCAGGTGATGTATAAGGGAGAATGTTCCTAGGTGGCTAACATCCTTACCCCTACTTATTACAGATTGACAGAGGCAACACACGGCTTGACACTACTGTCCAGATTTGTGGATAAATAATTCCACACCGAAGAGGTGGCTTTTTTGGTGTTTTGCCCAGGCATCACAATGGACTTCTTCATCCCACAGACAACAGGTGTCTCCCCTGGTGCCTCATTTAAACAAACCACATCACCATCAGAATCCTCATTGTCAACTTCCTCCTCAGTGCCAGCAACACCCATATCCTCATCCTGGTGTTCTTCAACAGTGACATCTTCAATTTGAATATCAGAAACTGGACTGTGGGTGCTCCATCCAGCACTTGCAGGGGGTGTGCTAATGGTGGAAGGAGCCACTTCTTCCCGTCCAGTGTTGGGAAGGTCAGGCATTGCAACCGCCGACACACTTGGATTCTCCTTGGGGATTTGTGATACCATCTCAGAACGCACAGCTCTTTTCTGTGCTTTTTCCAGCTTAACTCTTTTAATTTTTCTAGCGGGAGGATGAGGGCTTCCATCGTCATGTGAAGCTGAACCACTAGTCATGAACATAGGCCAAGGCCTTAGACGTTCCTTGCCACTCTGTGCCGTAAATGGCATATTGGCAAGTTTATGTTTCTCCTCAGACCATTTAAATTTATTTTTTGGGGTCTTTTTACTGAACTTTTTGTTTCCATTATTTTTTTCGAGTTATATAACACAGTATGTGGCACAGGATCACTGGACATATGGCAGCAGGTGATACCACTGTGACTGGTCACTGGACTGACTGATGGCTGATGCACAGGACACTTCCACTGATCTGATGCAGGACAACACAGCAGCACTGCAAGGTACTTGTTATTATTATACAGCAGCACTGGACATATGGCAGAAGAGGATACCACTGTGACTGGTCACTGGAATGACTGATGGCTGATGCACTGGACTGATGCAGCACAACACAGCACCATATAAAGCAGTACTGGACATATGGCAGCAGAGGATACCACTGTGACTGGACTGATGCAGCACAATACACCACCACTGAACTTATGCAGCAAAACACAGCACCCCATACACCAGCACTAGACATATGGCAGCAAGAGGACACAACCACTATGACAGGACAGATACAGCACAAGACACGGACACTGAGGGCACTGAGAAAACCGAGGCACGTCCTCTCTCTACACTCTACAATGCCGGAGTGAAAATGGCGGGGACGCGCGGCTCCTTATACAGAATCCAAATCCCTCGAGAATCCGACAGCAAGATGATAACGTTTTGCCTCGTTCTGGTTTCCGAGTCAGGTGGGAAAACCCGAGCTTGACTCGGATCCGGACTCGGGTAGGGAGGTTCGGTAGGGATTGGATCTCAGGGATCCGAACCTGCTCATCTCTAGTCTGTACTAGCTGCAATCATGCTAAACAATGGCTGTACACAACCATAATGTACACAAACTTTGTTTCATGCACAAAATTATAAAAAATCTTGTATAAAATGACCTTCATATAAAGGAATTTCATATTTAGATTGGGTCCCATACCCAAGAAATCTCATTATGTATATGTAAATATTAAAAAAAAATTAAACCCAAAACACTTGTCGGTCCCAATTATTATGGATAAGGGATTCTTAGCTTGTACTATATTACATACAAACTAGGTTTCGTCTACCACTCCCCCAGATTCATGGACTTGCTGCCCAGCTCTGCAGAGTGAGAGAATTGGATAGAGAAATGGTACCCACATCCATAATAAAAAAGACAAAAAAAAAATATTCAGCTCAGATGAACTTGCCTTACTGCCACATCTAAAGGCTTACTGTAATCAGAGGCCATGTATATGACGTATTACATGCACTGCTAATAACATATTAAAATGATGTATTATATCCAATGGGGAATGGATTGGATAGGAACATCATCTCCATTTGTACTCTATTAGAATTGTGGGGCAACAGACATACGCAGTTAGTCAGCCAAGTTTTCCAGATTCTTCTAATATGGTATTTGAAATTAAACAGGTGACGTGTTACACAGTGGAATGCACACCATTGTTGGCGTGTATACAGATGTTTATAAACAATTAAATTATGGGGACTATATGGGCCCCCATGTCTCTCATCTTGAACTGTTGGTAACCTGTGTTAACCAATGGAATCAAGACCCCACCTATCTGCTGTGGCCATCGTGGGTTAGTGCAGGCAAGAGCACCAGTTCCCACTCTGGAATCTAGTCACATATTGTTGTGGCACTGCCCACAGATGTAATTTTAAGGTTTAGTTTTTTGCCCTGGACATTGTCACATATTGCTCTTTGCTATGACTTCTTGAATACATCCTACAACAGACACTCACAGAGCATTTCATTGCCTACCTGCTGTAATTAAAAAAAAGATTGTTTCAAAAACACAGAGAAGCCCCAGGGGCTCACAAGCAGCTCACAATAAAGATAATCCAGCTTTATTTGAGGATCCATCATCTCCAGCGTCACCATCACCTGAGGATCACATTGAGGCCTTATTTGAGACAGAAAAATACAGCACCACTTCTATCCACAAGGTAAAAAAAATTGCAGATATTATATCACCACTTCTTTACAAAAAGCTTGCTCCTATGACTACAGCCATCAATGTATCAGTTTTTCAACTGTTGCAGCATTAGCAATGATTACCAGAGGTTGAAAATTGTGTGTCCACTTTGAGGATAAGTTACATGAGGCCAAAACATTTCTGCATTCCCAGAAATTCACAATCACTGTGCTTCATGATAAACTGGAAGAATCAGACGCAACAACTTAAGACTCATAGGTCTCCTGGAGATGGCTGAGCCTAGGGAGCTACTTCAACTTGCCTTTTCATGGCTGCCTGCTGCTCTTGGCATGGAGGCATTTGCTGCTCTTTTTTTGGTAGAAAGGGTACACAGAATTGGTCCCGACCACCATGATTCCAAACAATGTCCAAGACCTATTAATTCTAAGATCCTGAATTATCCATTTAAAATCAAGCTCATGGAGGCATAAAGAAAGTCAAATACCTTTTCTTATGAGGGCCACAAACTGTTCCTGTTCCAGGACATTTACCTTCCAAGATTCTACAAAGCGATGTAATTATCTTTAGTGTGCAAAGAGTTGTGCAAGCGAGTATATTTTTATTATCCTAAAACAGGTAAAAACTTCCTGAATTTGTTTGGATCTAAATCTCCTCACCCTGGCCAGGGTGACATGGACTTATTGTCTTGAACAACTACATCTGATAAGTATTGTTCTTGTATGTGTTAAAATTGTGCACTTAATTTCCTGTTCTAAGATTCACTACAGTACATAGTTTTTCCTTAAGTGCTATTATTGTCTACTGTATGATATGTTTTATGGTCTCCTACTTCATGCGCCACCATTTTGGATGTTTCTCTTAAAGCATCAGATGTTTTCGTTGCTGGCATGCAGCCTCTAAGTTGCTGTTCTTGGTTCTCAAAAGAAAAAATATTGTTTGATTGATTTTTATGTATACTACCAGTATTTATTCTTTTAAATACATTTTTGTTTGTCTACAGTATGTGTATTTGTGTACTTAATGCAGTGCATGGTTTTTCTCCCTTGCTCCTCTCACTGGAATAGGTAGGGGGGCATTGACAGATCTCACATGGGCTAATGTTACCTTGGATGGAAATTGGTTGTTGCTTACAGAATCTCCTCTTCTAACAGACTTGAGGGCCCTATGACTAAATATTCCTTGAATTTTTTTATTGTGGAATGTGGAGGAACTAAACATTAAAAGAAAGTAGGTACCTAGAAATTTTAAACATTACTCCCCAGATATTGTTTTTCTCTAGGAATCACATTGGCAGGAAGAGTTCCGACACTTTGAGAGATACCTTGGTAAAGGAGTTTATAAGAGGATTAATCTCATTGTTAAGTAAATCAATATAATATAATATTTTAGATAATGAGACTGACTCTAATGAACGGTTTTTGTTTTTGAAGATGCGTAATGAAGAAGATGTGGACAGTGTTAGCATTACTGCCTCACAGCACTGAGGTCATGGGTTCGATTAACACCATTGCCCTAACTGTGTATATATTCTCCCCATGCTTACAAGGGTTTCCCCTGGGTACTCAGGTTTCCTCCCGGAATCCAAAAATGTACTTGTAGATTAATTGGCACTAAACAAAATTAATCCTTTTGTACATGTGGTAGGGAATATAGATTCTAATTTCCACTGGGGCAGGGACTGATGTAAATGGCCAAATATTCTCTAAAAAGTGCTGTGGAATATGTGTGCACTATATAAATAACTGGTAATAAATGTATTTACTGTAGGTAGAATAATACAAAGAAGATATTTCTAATATATTCTTTGTATTGTTCATATATTTTATATAGTCAAAACTCTGGCGTACACATAATTATTCATTAGAGGTAAATTGCCTAATAGAAAGGTCATTTATTTAATCACATTTCACAAAATATTGTTTTTAGTGAAATATGAAAGAAAAGTTTTATCAACAATGAATTGTCACTTAAATTGCAGTATTAAAGTATATTATTAAATCTTTATTGTGATTATACCATACAATGCTGACAAAAACTATTTAAAGATGAAAAACTAAGTCTTGTTGCGGAACAGATTTCTCCTCTTAAAACATGGAACTACATCATTATAAAATAAAAATAAAGCAACAGCTTCAACTGCAGAAATATAAAGATGTAATACGTGTTAATTTACTGCTTCAAAGTTTGCTAAAAGTTAAACCTAAGGTTTTTGTCTGATCTGAAAATGCCTAAGCCTTTGAAAGCAAGGTTTAATGTGAATTAGCTGGTTGACTCATAATTATCCTAAAGACCTATATAGACAAATATTAGTAGATTATAATGTCAGTTGATGTTAGTCAATGTCTAGACAGAAATACCAACAATACCTAAATGAGTTATTACTTTTAACTGGTAGTATCTTAATATACATATATTATACTTCCAACAGGCAATTTTAGAGGGTGGTCTTCAGTATGCCGACTGACGGGATCCCAGCGCACAGTATACCGGTGCCGGGATCCTGACAGCCGGCATACCGACACTTATTCTCCCTTGTGGGGGTCCACGACCCCCCTGGAGGGAGAATAAAATAGTGTGGCGCGCGTAGCACGCCACCGTGCCCGTAGCATGGCAAGCGCAGCGAGCCCGCAAGGCGCTCATTTGCGCTCGCCACACTGTCGGTAAGCCGGCGGTCGGGCTCCCAGCGCCGGTATGCTGGTCGCCGGGAGCCTGACCGCCGGCATATCGTAGTGAACCCATTTTAGAGGCAATGTAGTGACAGCAGGAAATAAAATAAATTGCACATTTTATTTGCAAAACTATAGCCTATATTGCTTGTGTAGACTAAAATTAATAATACCATTAAGGGGTCTGTTTACTAAAGTTTGGTGATAAGGCTGATTATTATTATTATTATTATTATTTTATTTTTTTTATTTTTTTTTATTGCAGCTGTAGCAACTTATCACCCCAATCTAACAATAACATATTTGGTGGGGCAGTTGAGAGACACTTAGTGGCACAGTGACTCTGGCACTGTGTGATAAGGGTTAACTTACTGCATCTGAGGGCCAATCTCAGGGCATTCATGTCTGAGTTCACAATTGTCACATATCTGTAGGTAGTGGATGCAGGACACTTACATCAATTGGATTAGCCTGAACTCCATGTATCTTCTATACCATCAAAGACTCCATATTCTGCCTCCTAATCACCATCAAGGAAGAGAAACACATGTTGCACAGAACTTTGTTTTCTTTGTCTTTCTGGAGACACAGTTCATACAGTAGTTGTGGCAGAATATGAAAATGATAGGATCACACAACTGAACTTTGCCAGCAACCCATTTGCTAACATTTACTTCAATGTTGAATAAAATGAATGGTTACTTTCTTAAGTTCCAGAAATGTAAGTGAAGGATTTTCCCGAGCAAGTGACTATATCGACACAACATTGTCTGGGATATCTAGATCACAAACTTTTTTATGCAAGAGTCAGGTGTAAATTTCTGAGGTTATTTCACTGGTGAATATTTGAGACAATGGTTGTTTCAGCGACACAAATTTGTTTTTTTTCTACCCTGTGAACTCCCAGTACCAAGAATCTGTGAACTCGATTCTTATCTCAGAGTCTATGGACATTTTTTGTGCAATCTGTATTTAGAGTTGTCTGGACTGTATCTGCAAACTTGAACTACTGCGACTTAAAGTAAGGTATCATATACTCAGTCATGATTACTATTACCACATCATGTATTGTAGTTTAAAAACAGTATGGAATGTGTGCAGTTTTGTGGGTGAGCAAAGTACTGTATACACCAGTAGTTATTGTGTAGGCATCATACATCATACTAGAAAAACCAAAGAGTTACAGATAAAATGCATGATCCAGAGTTTAGCAACAAAAAAAAGAATCCAACTCTAAAGTGTGCATGAAAATCACGTGAACAGGTGCATTTATACATATGAATTTTACATTGCATTTATTATTTGTTAACAATTACTTGTATAGCACCAGAATATACCATTGCATATTGCAAGTAAATATCTTATGGTATGTGTAACTTACAATCCAGTTGAGTAAATGTCAAAGAAACAAAGCTACAGTCTAGCCACAATAAAGTAAGGCAGTTATCATCATCAACATAATAATGTTGACTGCTGAATCTGTAGTGTAGAGAAAAATTATAATATATATAATTACAATTATAATATATACTTTATGAAAACCCTTTCTCAATAAATATCAAAGACCAGTGCTATGCTTGGCTTCTCACAGAGTAATATGGAGACTAACTGCAGCTTTTACAATGTGAACAAATCTGATGAGGTACCTGTCCAACAAAAAAAAAACCCAGCAGGCTTTCCTCTTGATTTGCACTAAGGTCCTCCCTGGTATCCCTGGTACAGAATGTGCCATGATAATAATTGATGTCCTGTAAATCAGGATCAAATTCAGAAACTGTTAAGCATGATAATAAATGTCAAGTTGTTCTAACCTGCTATTTGATAACTGTCATTGTGTAAATGAAATAAGGAATCTATATTTCAGTCAGGTGGCTGGTGATGAAGTCAGAGTAAATGAAGACAGTGTACTACATAATAACATGCTGAAGATGGAATGTATACTATAATCATTATGGCTAATTACTACCTTGTAAACCTTGTAAGATAACTTTGTTAAAGTAAAAAAGAAACCAGCTATTTACAAGTTTTTGAAAGAGATTTTCTTTTAGAATTCTTAGAATGATTGTTGTTTTGTTATATATGGTTTGGAGTTTGTACTAAATATCTACATAGTGAATAATATGCTTGTTTCCTTTCAGTAACATTTCAAATAGTATTTTTAAGGTTCCGGGAAGTTTTATTCTTTTGTTGTTAAGTAAAACAAGTGGGATGATTATTCTAAATTATAGATACAATGGCCCTAATTCTGAGTTGATCGCTCGCTGACGTTTTTCGCAGGTTACTACTGTGCATACATATGCACCGCAATGTGCACGCGCATCGAATGGGTACAAACATCATCGTTGCTGTGCAATGCTTCTAGCGACGAATCCATTCGCACAACCGATCGCAAGGAGATTGACAGGAAGAAGGCATTTTTGAGTGTCAACTGACCATTTCCTGGGAGTGGTAGGGAAAATGCAGGCGTGTCCAGGTGTTTGCAGGGCGGGTGTCTGACGTCAATTCCGGGACCGGACAGGCTGAAGTGAACGCAAGGGCTGAGTAAGTTCAGACCTACTCAGAAACTGCAAAAAACTTTTTCGTCCCGCACGGCTGCACATGCAATCGCACACTTGCAAAGCGAAAATATACTCCCCCGTGGGCGGCGACTATACATTTGCATGGCTGCAAAAAGTAGCTAGTTAGCTATCAACTCGGAATGAGGGCCAATATCCAAATGACAATATTTTATTGTGGCTGAAAGCCTTGCAAATCCCTGCATTTCAGCCATGATTATACACAGGATTGGAAGGAGAAGACACTCCTTGATGCCAGCACGTATTTAGGACATTACCAGACACACTGCCAACCAACCAAAAACATTGGGCAGTATCCTATCAACAGCACTCGGGCTATCCCATGGGTCTAATTGGATACTCCCATTGGTGGTCATTCCGAGTTGTTCGCTCATTGCCGTTTTTCGCAACGCAGCGATTAGGTGGAAAATGCGCATGCGCTAAGTACGCAGCGTGCATGCGCTAAGTAATTTAATAAAACTTTGGAGATTTACACAAGCTCGAGCGATATTTTTCAACACTCGAGTGATCGTAGTGTGATTGACAGGAAGTGGGTGTTTCTGGGTGGCAACTTGGCGTTTTCAGGGGAGTGTGCTAAAAAACGTAGGTGTTCCAGGAAAAAATGCAGGAGTGGCTGGAGAAACAGGGGAGTGGCTGGACGAACGCAGGGTGTGTTTGTGACGTCAAACCAGGAACTAAACGGACTGAGGTGATCGCAATCTGTGAGTAGGTCTGGAGCTACTCAGAAACTGCAAAGAATTATTTAGTAGCAGTTCTGCTAATCTTTCGTTCGCTATTCTGTTAAGCTAAGATACACTCCCAGAGGGCGGCGGCCTAGCGTGTGCAATGCTGCTAAAAGCAGCTAGCGAGCGAACAACTCGGAATGAGGGCCATTGTCTCTTCCTCTTCCAGGTGACAATGTAATAAGTTTCTTAAAGCCTGAAAACTGCATTTCAATAAAAAAATTGGTAGTAACCAGAATAGATACACATTTGCTACATAGGTACTGTATGCTCCAAAGGTTATTGTTATGTTGTAGTGGGCAGAAGGAAACATCTACATGAAGTTGTACATTGCCCTTTTTTATTTAGCTGTAAATATACATCCCCATATACAGATGGAGCCACGATCATCTTGGCTTCTATGATGCGCCTAAGTACACCATAGTTTATTAACATAAGCCTTTCATCTATTGTTCTCAGCTGCAATACAATTTGAGAGAATAATACATCAGGGGATTAAATCATTACAGCATGGGATTAAATCCGACTGCCCTGGCTCAATTAATCCTATTAAAGGCCAAGATAAAGATGGATCTATCTGTAAATAAATGAACAAATACTGTAAGTAAACTAAACATTTCTTAAAATATTCCTGTTATATAACAACTAATTTGAAAACCTTAAAAAGGAGTATTGGGCAATGATTGATTGGCTATAAAAAAAAATCATTAAGGTCCCGATGCAGAGTATCAGTTGCCAGTAATTGATCCCACATTGTGTGAATGGAAGTAATTGTGTATTTTCTTTGGTACTTCCGGCCAACTCTGAATAGGTGCAATTCTATCAACAAGACCTCACTCATCATTGTCCATGGGAGAAGGCCTCTTGCTACTTTATGCCCCTTCAGTGAACATGTGTACCATATATCTTAGTTACATATACTCAGTTCTGGAGTAAGCCTCAGTTGGTTAGCCTGAAGCTCCACAAGTATTCTCTCTTCTTCCAGGCACATCTAATTCCATGCCAAATTGTACTAGAGCTCTTGCTGGCTCCATTATTAATGGTAATAATTGCCTCAGCAGGGAAAACATGTAAAAAAGCTGCCCTAACCTGCTGTAAAATGATTGACATTTTATAAATGAACAAAGGACTATTATTTTCCAAGACAGGCTCCTGGTAAGGAAGTCAGAATTAAGACAGTGTATGTGCTATTCAAAAACATACATGATAAGCTCAATGAATGTTTAGTGTTTAGTTACTTTGCATGTATAATGTGCAGGATCCATTGGTGGAAAATCAGACTGTCAATCCCTGAGAGCTCTTTGCTCTCCTCTTATCAGTAGACATTACTGCCCTCCTGTGAACCTCTTTCCATTTCTATATACATTGTGTTGCTACCTTTTTAGCATGCAACTGTATCTTACAGACTTATTTTGGGATTTTTGCCATGAGCATGCTCTTTAGCTGAGCACACACAACTGTGAGTAACCGTAAGCCATTTAGAGTCATACATATCTCAGTTGCATCTCCACTTGTGGCTTAATGCATATAACTGGGCAGCAACTGGGTGCAGTGCTGGATCTAGAAGTGGTTGTAGGGAGCAATTTAGCTAAGACTCAGTATTTGCTACAACTCAGTATTCTTTTGCAGCCACATGGTTTATATCTGTGGTTGAAAAGCAAGCAAGGGATAGTATCTAGAGTAATTACGGGTGACTCAGAATGGAATAGATCTTAGTAGTATCCACACTTGTGGCAGAGTGGGTGTAAATGGGCAGCATCTGGGCATTGGATAAGTGTACTGAGGGTAAGTTGTGCACATGAATTCAGATGGGTCTTTTGGTTCAGGTATAAAGCTGGTATATTGCACAATGAGTGATGACAGATACTTTCACAAACAGTTGAACAGATGCAGGCAGCCACATAGATGCGGCCAACTGTGCACTTATTTCCATCCATGCAATGCAGTTTAATCTGCAGCTGAATTGCTTTCAACTCTGAATCATCACCTATGTGCATGCTGTTTTCCATACATTACTGTACATGCATGTTCCTTCATTGGAGTTTTAAAGTCATTCACAGCTAAAATGACAAAGTAACACATCCAATCACAAAACCTGAGGTGTACAAACATTCATTTGATAAAGCCCATATAATTCACATTTCAAAAGGTGTATAGAAATAAACTTGAAATGTGTATCTCTTGGCAGAAACCCATTGCAGGGCTTATTCTTTGTGCTACTGATATTTTTTTTTCTACAAAGCTTTTAGGTTTTGACACCTAAATACTACATCAGGATAGATCTGAAGCCCATCTTGTGCAATATATTCCAGCAATTATATTTTGTTGTTCATTCAAGGCAATAGTAATTAATGTTTTTTGGAGCAGCTATCGAAGGGCTTCCTATTGAGGTGCCCAACAACTGTGGAGTGATTCTGCCAATGTGTGTACAAAGATGCACTATTGGTAGACCATTGGCCTGGCCTTCAGACATTGCACCATGGCAGGTGCAGAATGTCCAACGCTTGTGCAGATCTGGGTCTGTGATACCATATGCAGTGCCCAATAATCTGCAGCATAATTGACTTACTGCTGGTATTTATGGGTGGCAACTGGCAGCGTTCCATAAAGTGGGGACATGGCGGACCCTTTTTCTGGGGGTGGCGAAGGCCAGTGGCTGCATTCTCGGATGCAGCTTTACTGGCTCTGGCAGTGTGATTTCACCAGATATCCTGAGTAACCAGAGAGTTACTCAGATGTCCAATGTATCCCCCCAGTAGTAAACATCGGGGTGCATTTGCAGTATGTTGCATACTCAGAAGTAAAACATCTGTGTGCCTAACTCAGAATCACCCTGTTATAGCGCTACTTAGCTCATTGCCATAAATGTGGCATTACAGTGCAGTGCTTTAACTTTAACTTAATTACCATCAATAGCATATTCCCTGCATATAAGGGGTGTACATGGACAGGGTTTAAAAAGTTTTGATTAGAAAATACATATTTGAGACTGTGTGTGCTGCTTATTCAGGCTAAGAAAACATTTGGTCATACATTAAATATTTTGTAAATTCTGCAAATAAAACTGAAAATGGCATGCACACATTTATTTTTACTATACTTTGAAAAGAAGAAAGTGAACAATTGCTGACTAACTTTAAAACTTTATCATATAAACACAAGTAGCTTAAGGTTGCTGAATTAACAAAAACAAAATATGGATTAAATGATAAACTGCAAGATGTGCAATCAGTGTAATGGTTCTTCAGCTGGACAGAAGCGGACCTAAATCCAGTGATTAAGAATAGTATATAGGCCAAGCTATGTTGCAGTTCTAGGACTCATAAATGCACACTGGTTGATCTTAAATTTAATTAGGTTGCTGTGGTTGTCTTAGTAATGTTATAGTTTAAACCCTTGAGGTCAAAAGTTGGCCATTTATGAACTATATTTGTTTCAGACATCAATTTCACTTTGAATATTTAATACAAATCAATTCATTTTCTTTCCTTTTTGTACTATTCATAACTCATTGCTCAGCTATATGTATATTGATTATGTCACAGGAAAGAGAGATACTTAGCGGAGGTAAGAAATGCTGACAAAGGTGAGAAGAGTATTGATTTTGCAAGAGAAACAAGTAAGATAGGAAAATAGATTTTGAAAGCAGATACAGTATACAATGAAGCTGCTCATATTAGAGATCACTATCAACTATAAGTTAATTAAACCTTGCAAATCTTGATGGTGAGATGGTAAACTTATTACTAAGGTGCTTACTGTTAGAATTAAATTTTTCTTACAGCTGTACAATTATTTATAGACACAAAAACCTGTTAACATATTTAAAGCTTTAGGTAATATCTAGGGAAAATTGCAGTAACTTAGGAGTTATATATATATATATCTGGTGATAAGGCTGATTTTCTAACACTACTTATTGTGCTGATATCACAACTTGCCATCATTTATCATGATAATCTCACCAAGGCAACTAAGAGATACTCAGCTGCCTCACCCATGCCTACCAATGGTGCTGATTTGCGAGCAGTGAAAGGGGCAAACTTTAATCAGAAAGTAGGAGTTTCTTGGAATGTTTTGGTCAGGCTTGGGTGGATAGGGGTGAATTTGGATGAATCAATATCAGAGACTATCTTGTGCCAATTTGCTATTGCAATTGTTAAGAGGTGTGGCTATTGCAATACTGGCCCCAATTAGTAAGACTTAAGTTGACACTTCAATGAGCCAGTCAAAGTTTCTATGCACAAGCCTTATCCAGCTAAATATTTTGGCCTACAGTTCCACTTATTAAAATAAAAACTATGTTTAAAAAATTGATCTTGAATTTGTATTCATCTTTCATCTGTAATCATTGATTTAATATATTTAACTATATTATATGTCATTAGAATTAAAATACTCTCTAGAAATATATTGTATTGCTTGTTGAATTTCTTATAAATCTGTTTTATTGATACTGCTCATGATTATAGCAATCTAGTGTATGTATATTTTGAAAAAAAGTAAAACTTTTTTTGTTAAAGAAATGACACATGGTCTGGAAAATGTTCTTTTGTTAAAAATTAGATCACTTGATACTGACAAACATTTCCCAACTTATGATGATGCTATAATTTATTCAGTAGGTTATACTGACCATATCAGGTCTTTGAGCAAATTTATATTTTGCCATAGGTTGAAAATACTATACAGTACTAATTAATAAAAATAAAGTTATTATGTTTTTAAAGACATGGGGGTAAATTTACTAAGAATTGTGTTTCTAACACAATTTCTAACCAAAATTGGTTGGCTTCATCAAAATGTTTTATACTCAAATCATGAATTTACTAAAGGACATTTTTCACTAATGCAGTTGCAGCCTTTATACTATGCATGGCTGGATTTAAACACAGGCATGGGCCCAAATGGACACTCGAATGAAGTAAGTAGCCCAATTTAACACGCAGTAGGGTAAACATAACAACACACTTACTGCCACCAATGCATCCATCATGTAGCTATCTGCAAATGTTGAGAATGCAAATCTCAGTCTGGAAAAAACAAGCATTCTATAATCTTCAACATGTGTTAGAGGCCCAAACATATGCAAACACATGTTTCCAGGAAACTTTCTTTCACATGTATGAGTTCCAAACAAATGCAATTCAGGACTTAAATTACAACATGTGTTCATTGGTAAACCAGATCCTTGGTTGTTAATCTAAGCTACAAGGTACATACCTCACCTGTTAATTCTCCACCCAGGCATGAGGCCCAAACCAGAGGAGTCCCTAGTTTCCAAAGCCACTCTAGTCCCCTTACTACTCGGCCTCCTACAAGATGAAGATAAAAAAGACATTGGTATTATTTAAAATATTAAATTATTTTGTTTACAAAATTCAGTATTATACTGTTGTTTTTGTTCTATGGTGTTTGTTAGGTAATTTAAGCCATTGTTTTGCAAGTTTCTGAGCACTATTAAGCTAGTGCATGAAACTTAATTTAAAAAAAAAGTTTTACATTTTTTTGCCTACTTATTTAAAGTTACTCTTTGTTACACTGCATTCTGATAACTCATTGAACATATAAAGGGTAATTAAATAAGGTTTTAAGTATAGTTATGGCATCATGATCTATGGATCAAAAGGCTTAATTACTGTACAAAGATTGTGTGGGAAAAATGTCAGATAGTTTGCTTAAAGTTGCACACATAGGTTTAAGGCCTGATTTAATTAATTAATCAATCCAAAAACAGGTGTGTCCTCATTAGAGATGAGCGGGTTCGGTTCGTCGAGATCCGAACCCCCCCGAACTTCATGTAGTTTACACGGGTCCGAGGTGGCCTCAGTTCTTCCCGCCTAAGACGCAAAACCCGAACGGGGGAAAACATCATCATCCCAGTGTTGGATTCTCGCGAGATTTTGATTCCATATAAAGAGCCGTGTGTCGCCGCCATTTTCACTCGTGCATTGACGATTGAGCGGAGAGGACGTGGCTACGTTCTCTGCCTGAAAAGCTCAATATCTGTGCTCAGTGTGCTGCATTGTGGGGACCAGTATATAGTAGTACAGTGCTGCATTGTGGTGACCACCAGTATATAGTAGTACAGTACAGTAGGCCATAGCGTTATCTTGGAGCTCCGTGTCAGATGCAGTTCTATTCTCCGGATCAGTGTTCAATATCTGTGCTGCATTGTGGGGACCGGTATATAGTAGTACAGTGCTGCATTGTGGTGCCCACCAGTATATAGTAGTACAGTAGGCCATAGTGTTATCTTGCAGCTCCGTGTCAGACTCAGTTCTATTCTCTGGATCAGTGCTCAATATCTGTGCTGCATTGTGGGGACCAGTATATAGTAGTACAGTGCTGCATTGTGGTGACCACCAGTATGTAGTAGTACAGTACAGTTGTCCATTGCTGTATCTTGCAGCTCCGTGTCAGACTCAGTTCTATTCTCTGGATCAGTGTTCAATATCTGTGCTGCATTGCGGGGACCAGTATATAGTAGTACAGTGCTGCATTGTGGTGTCAACAAGTATATAGTAGTACAGTACAGTAGGCCATAGCGTTATCTTGCAGCTCCGTGTCAGACTCAGTTCTATTCTCTGGATCAGTGCTCAATATCTTTGCTGCATTGTGGGGACCAGTATATAGAGGTACAGTGCTGCATTGTGGTGACCACCAGTATATAGTAGTACAGTACAGTAGGCCATACCGTTATCTTGCAGATCCGCGTCAGACTCAGTTCTATTCTCTGGATCAGTGCTCAATATCTGTGCTGCATTGTGGGGACCAGTATATAGTAGTAATGTGCTGCATTGTAGTGACCACCAGTATTTATTAGTACAGTACAGTTGTCCATTGCTGTATCTTCCAGCTCCGTGTCAGACTCAGTTCTATTCTCTGGATCAGTGCTCAATATCTGTGCTGCATTGTGGTGACCAGTATACTACTCAGTTCTGGACGTGTCTGGACGTGTCTGCAGG
This sequence comes from Pseudophryne corroboree, assembly GCF_028390025.1. Lineage (NCBI taxonomy): Eukaryota > Metazoa > Chordata > Amphibia > Anura > Myobatrachidae > Pseudophryne > Pseudophryne corroboree. The sequence goes on from NC_086448.1 coordinate 432,605,827, forward strand.
AGCTCCTGGGCTCCATCTGGTTACCTGTGGGATCCCGCCCCCTCTCCCTGCTGTGGGAGCTGGGGAGTGGGCAGCTGCAGCAGGAAAATCCCCTGCCTGGAGGGCCCAGGCTGGGTCTTGTATTCCTAGACATCAGGGGGTGCCTGGTGGTGCCCTATCATCATGATAAAGAAGGGGGGAGGCCCGTTGGCCTCCACAGCTAAAGTGAAAAAGAAAGAGAACATCAGAACATCTGTCCGTGTTGCAGCAGCGGCTGCTGCTGTGAAGGAAGCAAAAGAGAAGATGCAGGAGACTAAAGCTGAATGCCAGGGACCTGAGAAAACAAGAGGTAGGCAATGCACCCCCTCCGTGCAAAGGGGGGGTACCTCAAAGCAAGAGGCAGTGGGAGCAGAGAATCCCAGAGCTGAGAAAGGTCCGCCCGTAGAATGGAAAGTGGTGTCTGCGGGTCCGTCCAGAGAAGGGGAGCGGAGAACGGCACAGCAAAGAAACAAATCCCAAGAAGGGTCCCTGTCCAGGGCAGCCCCCCTTCCCGTGCTAGCAGCAGGTATCCCTGGGGGTAGTGCAGCTCCCGGGGAGAATGCTGCAATGGCCGGGGGTTCCCGTGAGGGGATTGGGGGAAAGCTGCGGGACGGAGGGGAGCAGCAGGTGCCGCTAGTTGGAAAAGCTACAATTAAAATTGAAGAATCAATTTCATGGTATGATGCATCCCCCGAGCCCCTCGAGTTAGCGGAGAGTACCTTTGGGGGCATGCCAGCCCCTGGGGGGAAATCTGCGGATACCGGGGGGTTAGGGGTTAATCAAGAGGAAAGCAGCATGGAAGAAGTGTCAGAATTGGGGGAAAATTCTTCTTCGGAAGACACATCTGACACTGAAGAAATATTATCCAAGATGTCATTACAGGAGCTAATAATGGAGTCAAAGAGAATTAATACCCGTATTATAACAGCAAAGAAAAGACGGAATAAAGGTCAAGTGTGGGAGAGGCAGAGGTATAGAAATCAAATAGAGGATTTGACACAGTACCATGCTCGTATTAAGGAGAAAATGATTATTTCCAGGAAAGAAAGCTGTAAGAAAAGCAGTATTGAAAATCTGCCAGCGCAACAGGGGTTAACAGCATTGCCATCTGCCAAGGATTCCCCTGTAGTGCAGCAGGAGTCAGCGGTGCAGGAGGCGCAGCTTCAGGAAGGATTTCCCTGTGACATCAGTGAGGAGGTGGTCCCGAGAGCAGAAGACCAATGCGGCAGCCGAGGGAACCCCGGTGACACGGCAACTGACGTGAAGGGAACCCCGGTTGCCATGGAGACGGAGGAAAAGCCGGGGTCCGTGGACAAAGGTGAGCCAGTGGCGATACAGAGGCAGCAGGAAGACCAAGAAGCGGTGGCCAGAGTGGAAAAAACTCTGAGAGCATGGAGACAGAAAAGACCCGTGCGGGGATCCCGACTGAAAGGAAGGTGATGTCAGCGGGAGTCCCGGTCAGCGGGGAAATCTGCAAAGCGGCTGGAAACAGCAGGCAGGAAATGAGTGTCCCTGGTGGTGGAGGAGTGAAGGAGGCAAGGGGGGCTCCAGAAATTTGTTTGGGTGGAGGGGGCCCACTTGGGCTTTTCAGGGGGGAGGGGGACCAAGGCGGTAATAAAGGAAATACAGGTAAAAATGATAAAACAAATAAAGAAGGAGGGAATATGGAGAAGCCTGCTATGGTGCAAGGACAGCCAAGACTGGATAAAAGCTCACTGTCGAAACAGGAGACGGAGGTGGTGAACACTGTTTATGGAGAACTGCAAGTGCAAGAGAGGATGCGAGCGGCAGCAAAATTGATAAGTACAGAAACATTAAAACATAAAGATAAAAGTAAAAATGTTGTGCCTGTTATAAAATGTATGCAAATGAAGTCTGCATCCGTCCCTCTTCCAACCCCTGCCCCTGTGTTTGTCCCTGTCCCTGTTGCAGGTAAAGGTGGTACATCTAAGGACGGTGACATATCTTATGCAAAGGTACTGAGTGAACCAGTGACAATAGGACGGAGTGATGATGTTTGGGGAGATGGAGGGGAGGCGGGAGGCTTTGGATGGAGAAAAATAATCCATTTTAAATGGAATGGGAAAGGGGAAACTCCTTCTAAGGTAGATTTTTTGAGGGAATTCTTTGCCCTAGGGTTCTCGGCCAGACAATTGTACTCCTGCATTCACCCTGTGAACTCGAAAGAGTTTGACGTGGCCTTTATGGCAAACAGGGTGATGCAGGAATGCTTCTTGAATTTAACCGACGTAGAGGAAGGTGGATATTTCAATCAATTTTCCTTTTTCATGAGGGGGAGGATTGAAAGCATTAAGGTTTCTATACTGGTAAGAAATGAGACAATACCAGAAAATGACATCAAATTCTGGCTCAGCAGGCAATGCGAAAAGGTATTAAGTTTGGAAAAAACTGATTATACACTTGGGGTTTGGGGGGGAACTTGGTCAGCAAACGTGCACTTGTTGAGAAGTGGAGAAGGTGTAAAACATCTGCCGTCCGCCGCATACATTGGCCGCGATCGCATTCAGGTGTTCTACCAGGGTCAGCCAAAGACTTGTTTCAGGTGTGGTGACCCTGGGCACTTGAACCATGAGTGTGACGCGGTCAAGTGCAATCTATGCGGCGGACTGGGCCATACTTCAAAGACATGTAATATAATTTGTTGCAATTTATGTGGGGGTGAAGGTCACCCATATAGTAGGTGCCCGGAAGCGGTGAAAACAAAAGAATGGAGGAGGAGAAGAGAAAGTGTAGAGGAGTTAGTAACACAGAGGAGGGCAAAGGAGATGGAAGAAAGAGAGAAAAATGTGCAAGTAGGATCAGTGAAGGTACAGGAAGGGAAGGTGGAATGGAAGTTAGCAGGAGGAAGAGGGAAGGGAAAGGAAGGAAAGGAAGATAAAGATGAGGGGTTCCAACTAGTAGTAAAGGGAGGAAAAAGGCAGGCAGGGATAATTAAAGAAAATGTACTACTTTTCAATAGGTTTGAAGGGGCACCTACGGATGAAGAAGAGGGGGAAATAATGAGAGAAAAAGGAGAGCTAGTGCTAAAGCAAAGGAAAGTAAGGAAGAGAAGGAAGAGAGAGAAAGGGAGTGGGGAAGGTGGAAAAAAAAAAGAAGGAGAGAAAAGGAAGTTTAACGGAGGTTTCAGGGAAAGAATCAGAAAGTGAGTTGGAGTGGGACCCGGTAGGATCTACATTAGTGGGGAAGGACAAGGAGGAAGGTGATCATGTAGAATCAAACATGGAGGAAATTAGGGAGGGAGTGCAGGAATCCACAATAGAGAAGGATTCGCCTTCAATGGATCCTGCCCGGAAACCCCCAGATCCTGGTTCAGGCATGGAGGGAGCCGGGATGAAAGAAGGTGAGGCTGTCGTAAGAATGGAATGTGGTGTTGGTGGTGGTGGTGATGGTGATGGAGGTGGTGGGGAGAAGTGAATAAGGAAAATGGGTAGTGAAGCTCAATCACCAAAGAAACATGGATCTCCACCCTATACGATGCGCCACGATTAATGTGGCTTCCGTTCTTTCCGATAAGGCTCGGTTTATGGCTTTTGAATTTTTTAACAACCAGGATTTTGATATTTTGTTTTTGCAGGAGACCCGGGTTAACAGGTTGGCAGCTCTTCACAAAGCCAAAAGTGAGTGGAGAGGTGGGCCCTCCTATTGGTCTCTTGCAGCTGAGCCTTATGGTGGGGTGGCGGTACTTTTTGCCGGCATAGTAACTGTGCACAAGGTTATTGAGTTACAAATTGGAAGGTGTATGATCTTAGATGTCACCTTGAGAGGGCATGACCTAAGGCTGATCAACATCTAGGGGCCCAGACAGCCTGGGATAGGAAATGCCTTTTCAAGAGGATCAAGCCATTTCTTTTTACGGCCCAGCAGGTTGTTTTTGGTGGCGATTTCAACGCCGTAGTTAGGCCAAAAGACAGGGGAGGAGCAAAAAAAACCATGGGCTATGATTCAAATTATTTAGTATCAATGGTTAGGCAGGCGGGTTTGGTTGATGTACATATTCGGCACCATCCAGACCTCACGGGTTACACTTATTTTAGTGGTCAGAGTAGGACTAGAATAGATAGATTTTTTGTTAAAGAAACTTCTAAGACTTTGCCTTCACAGGTAAGGTTGGTAAAATTTTCGGATCACTGGTTCTTGACTTTTTCTTTGAATGCCTCACAGTCCATTTCGAAAGGAAGGGGCCTATGGAGGCTGAACTCAGAGCTCTTAAAGGAAGAGAAGGTAAGACAATCTTTTAGGGAATTCTTCCAAGCACAGGAAACACTGTTGGAGGCAGGATGGAGTAGATCGGAGTGGTGGGAGGAGGTCAAAGAGAGGACCCGAGGGTTTTTCAAGTGGCTGGTAGCAAAGAAAAACTTGGTAAAGAAAAATGCCTACTATGCTCTGAGGAGGAAATTAGACTTCCTGATCTCTGAAAGAGGAGATGATGGGGAAATCTCCCGGGTGAAATCTCGGATGCAGCAGTTGCAGTATAGTCGACTTTCGTCTTTGATTCGGGAGAGGGATTATGGCAAGTACCACTCCCCAGATCCCTACCAGAATTGTAGGCGAAAGATTGAGTTAAAGGAAATCAGAGGTCTGATTGATGGAAAGGGTGTCGTGCAGGAGGGGAGAGAGGGCATCCTGGAAGTCATTAGAAACTATTACACTGATCTGCTGTCCGAGAAGGCACTTAGCAGAGAAAAGATGGAGGATTTTCTGGGGAGGATACCAGGGCTTGTAGAACCGGATGCCTCAATTGATTGCTTAGAGAGTGAGATATCTGTGGAGGAGGTCAGGGAAGCAATTGGCGGTTTAACATTAAAAAAGACACCTGGGCCAGATGGTTTGACAGCTGAATTCTATAAAGAATTCTCAGATGTCCTGGCACCTCGTCTCGTGGAGGTTTTTAACAGTGGCCTGACAGAGGGTGAACTCCCTCCCTCCATGAGGCTTTCTGCGCTTATCTTACTTTCTAAAGGAAAGGACCCAGCCCGCATTGAGAATTGGCGCCCCATAGCACTCCTCAATATGGATAGAAAGGTGTTGGCAAAAATCATATTTAATAGGCTGATGGAATTTTCCGGGCAGTTGCTCTCAACTTCTCAGCATTGTACTGTGAAAGGTCGAAGCACATTTAGTGCTGTCCTTGGTGTCCGGGAGGCCATAGAACGGTGCAAGGTAGAGAAGTGGGGGAAGTATTTACTGGCATTGGATCAGTCCAAAGCTTTTGACCGAGTCAACCATGAGTACCTCTGGACTTTGCTGGAAAGGTATGGCATTCCAGTTAAACTAGTCAATTGGCTACGCATATTGCACAGCAAGGCCGAGAGCTTCCCGCTTGTTAATGGTTGGGTAGGGCCTGCCTTTGTGGTGAACTCTGGTGTCCGTCAGGGTTGCCCCCTGAGCCCTCTTCTTTACGTGTTTGCGATCGATCCTTTTATTCGGAGGATTGAGGACAGCATGGTGGGAGGGGTGCAGCTGGGCCAGGGAGAACCACTAAGGGTAATTGCCTATGCTGATGATGTTACAGTGGTTCTGTCGTCAAACACAGAGGCCTGTGATGTGGACCAACTGATAGGCGAATACTCAGGAGCCTCGGGCTCCATGATAAATCAGGACAAGTGTGAAGTTTTCTGGATGGGGGAGGAAGGTAGGGAATTCGACCTTCCGGACAGCCTCCCCGTGGCCAGCCATCCAATTAAGATTCTAGGAATAAGATTCGACCAGGGCGATTATGCCACAGCAAATTGGGAAAGGATACTGGAAGAGGCGACCCGGAAAGTAAGAAGTTGGAGAGGATGGAAATTCTCACTGAGGGAAAGGGTTGACTTGTGTAAAACCTACCTGATCCCATTATTTTTATATGTCAGTTACGTATGTTTTTTGCCACAACCACTGTGGTCTAAAATTAGCTCTTTGTTTTTCCTGCTGTTGTGGGGGAACAAAATGAATATAGTCAAGAGAGGCATTGCGTGCAAACCGAGGACCAAGGGGGGACTGGATATGGTCAACCCGGTGGTGTTTTTTATAACAGCTTTTTTAAAAATGAATTTTGGGGGTCTGTTTTCAGAGACCCCTCCTCGGTGGGCAGACGGTTTTGGGGAATGGATATCTCCCTTCCTCACAGTATGGATAGAAGGAGGTCACTTGAGAAACTCTCGGCGTAGAAGAGGCTACCTCCCGATCTATGTGATCCAGTGCTTGAAAGTGATTGGGCGATGGGGCTTGGGAGTGGGGGAGTTAAGAGATCTCAGTAGGAAGGAGTTGGGGAAGAGGGTCTTGCAAACTCACTTCCATGTCCCATTGGCCTTGAAGGATTGCCCAGAAACTGTATGTTCAGAAGGGATTTCTCTGATAAATTCTCAGAGGATCCCGTTGAAATTTAGGGACATCGCCTGGTTCTCATTCCAAGGGAAGCTCTATGTTAGGGGGAACCTGAAGTTTAGAAGATCCAATGATCGTGATTGTCCACGGGAGGAGTGTCAAGGTCAGGAGGAGAGTATGGACCATTTCTTGCTTCAGTGTCCTTTTAATATAAACATTTGCAAAAGAGTGTCAAGCGCTCTCGGAATACCTTGTCTTTCTGGTCTGGATTACCCGGGATGGGCATATGGGGCATTCAAAGGGTATGAAGAATTTGATTTATGCACAATTTTTATGATAAGTCTAGCTGTCAGGTATCACTTATGGAATGCACGGTGTCAGGTTTCACTGAGAAATAAAATCCTTCCCTGCGAAGTGGTGGAGGGCTTAATACTACACGAGGTGAAGCGGATGATGGAAATGGAGGAGGAGAGATTGGATGTCGTCAGTTGGTCCCACTTGTGGCGCCAGCTGAAGCCCCCTTAGTGGGTGATGGAAGATTTCTAGCCTCCAGGTACTGGGAAAACTTTCTATAACTATCTCACTTTTTAGTTGAAATAGAATTTTGAGATTTGTTTTTCTTTTATAAATGGTTGCGTACACTGGAAGAGCTACCTAGATTTGTTATTGACTTCTCATTTAAATGTTGGATTGTCCAGGATGAAAGGAGAGTAAATGGTATAAAAGGTGAGAGGATGGGTGGATTGAGAGTGGAGTGAATGGAGGTGGAGGGGAATGAAAGGAGGGATGAGAGAGGTATGTATGGGCTCAAGAACAGGTGAAAGGGGAGTATGGTGGAGGATGAGGAGGCTAGTTTCAGAAAAAGAAAGTTTCTAACGGAAATTGTTAGAATTAAGGTAACATTTTGAAGGGAATGTAAAAAGGAGGAAATGTTAAGATTAAATGGGAAATTTTTGTTTGTTATTCAATTTTACTTTATTTATTTGTTGTAAATTTGTAAATATGTAAATAAAATGTAAGAAGGTTGCAATATTCAAATAAAAAACATTACCAGTATATAGTAGTATAGTGCTGCATTGTGTTGACCACCAGTATATAGTAGTACAGTACAGTTGTCCATTGCTGTATCTTGCAGCTCCGCGTCAGACTCATTTCTATTCTCTGGATCAGTGCTCAATATCTGTGCTGCATTGTGGGGACCAGTATATAGTAGTACAGTGCTGCATTGTAGTGCCCACCAGTATATAGTAGTACAGTACAGTTGTCCATTGCTGTATCTTGCAGCTCCGCGTCAGACTCATTTCTATTCTCTGGATCAGTGCTCAATATCTGTGCTGCATTGTGGGGACCAGTATATAGTAGAACAGTGCTGCATTGTGGTGACCACCAGTATATAGTAGTACAGTACAGTTGTCCATTGCTGTATCTTGCAGCTCCGTATCAGACTCAGTTCTATTCTTTGGATCAGTGCTCAATATCTGTGCTGCATTGTGGGGACCAGTATATAGTAGTACAGTGTTGCATTGTGGTGACCACCAGTATATAGTAGTATAGTACAGTTGTCCATTGCTGTATCTTGCAGCTCCGCGTCAGACTCAGTTTTATTCTCTGGATCAGTGCTCAATATCTGTGCTGCATTGTGGGGACTAGTATACAATAGTCCAGTGCTGTTCTCGCTGCTCAGTGTCAGTTTTCCGTAGTATCATCAGTGATCAGTATAATCAGTTCTCAGTATAATCAGTGCGCTGTTAGACGTGTGCTTGTTTTCCGCCATTAGTGCACTGGGATTTAGACAATTTATGAAGTTATTGTGTCCCCGGTACAAAATCCCATCTAGATTCCACTTCACTAGGCAGGCGATAGCGAGATTTTACCAATTAATATCAGTGATTTATAATTATTAATTACAGTGATCTTGCCAAATAATTCCAGTGATTTTGTCATTTTCTTCCAGGGATTTGAACAAATAATACCATTGATTAGAACGAATAATTCCTGTGATTTTGTCATTTTCTTCCAATGACTTGGACCAATAATACCATTGATTAGAACGAATAATTCCTGTGATTTTGTCATTTTCTTCCAGCGATTTGGACCAATAATACCATTGATTAGAACAAATAATTCCTGTGATATTGAAGTGTTGGTGTCGCTTAGCTTAGCCATCCAGCGACCACAGTGCACCTCTTTTTCTCTTTTCTTTGCATCATGTGCTGTTTGGGGACTATTTTTTTAAGTGCCATCCTGTCTGACACTTCCGTATACATTTCCAGTGGTACTGCCATTTGATATAATTCCCGACATTACTGCCATTTAAGTTCAGTGATTTTGTCATTTTCTTCCAGTGATTTGGACCAATAATACCATTGATTAGAATTAATAATTCCTGTGATTTTGTCATTTTCTTCCAGTGATTTGGACCAATAATACCATTGATTAGAATGAATAACTGCTGTGATATTGAGGTGTTTGTGTCGCTTAGCATAGCCATCCAGCGACCACAGTGTACCTCTTTTTCTCTTTTCTTTGCATCATGTGCTGTTTGGGGACTATTTTTTTAAGTGCCATCCTGTCTGACACTGCAGTGCCACTCCTAGATGGGCCAGGTGTTTGTGCCGGCCACTTGGGTAGCTTAGCTTAGTCATCCAGCGACCTCGGTGCAAATTTTAGGACTAAAAATAATATTGTGAGGCTTGAGGTGTTCAGAATAGACTGGAAATGAGTGGAAATTGTGGTTATTGAGGTTAATAATACTATGAGATCAAAATGACCCCAAGATTCTATGATTTAAGCTGTTTTTGAGGGTTTTTTGAAAAAAAACACCAGAATCCGTCAAAAAATTTTAAGGGAGTTTTTGCCAAAATGCGTCCGAATCCAAGACACGGCCTCGGAACCGAATCCAAAACCAAACCACAAAACCAAAAAAATTTCCGGTGCACATCACCTGTCCTCATACATCATTGCAGCAGTCATACCAAACAGTCCCTCTAGGTGCTCGGGCTTTTTACCAAGCCAAGTTCTGTTGTGCTTTGTATACATGTTCAGTCACACAGATATACAAGATATACAAATTAATCAGCACAGTCTCTTGGTGCATCCTTGCCACATTGCATTGTGATTAAGTTGCATTTTCTGCAAAAAGAAAATGCCTAATGCTGGTAGAGTTGCACAGGACTTGGGAGAAATATGTATGTCTAAGAATACAAACATTGGCTTTTTTGGAGCTAATAGAAACAAACAATTTGTGCTTCCACATGCTCTATTGATCACAGTACACCCGAAAAATGCACCCATGACAAAGATGTGTGTCTATGCCACAAGGCATTTCAAGCTGTGTTGTGTATTGAGGCTAGATGTATGAGGACACATCTGTACATAGGGGGTAATTCAGACCTGATCATAGCAGCAAATTTGTTAGCAGTTGGGCAAAACTATGGCGGTCATTCCGAGTTGATCGCTAGCTGAAAATGTTTGCTGCGCAGTGATGAAGCAAAAAACTGGCTCTTCTGCACATGCATATGCAGCGCAATGCGCATGTGCGATATATTTTCACAACGGCCGATGTAGTTTTACACAAGGTCTAGCGAAGCTTTTCAGTCTCACTGCTGGCCGCAGAGTGATTGACATGAAGTGGGCGTTTCTGGGTGTCAACTGACCGTTTTCAGGGAGTGTTCGAAAAAATGCAGGCGTGCCAAGAAAAACGCAGGTGTGGTTGGGTGAACGCAAGGCGTGGTTGTGACGTCAAATCCGGAACTGAACAGTCTGTAGTGATCACAAGCTAGGAGTAGGTCTGGAGCTACTCTGAAACTGCACAATTTTTTTGTAGTCGCTCTGCGATCGTTTCGTTCGCACTACTGCTAAGCTAAAATACACTCCCAGAGGGAGGCGGCATAGCGTTTGCACGACTGCTAAAAACTGCTAATGAGCAGTCAACTCGGAATGATCACCCATGTGCACTGCAGGTGGAGCAGATATAACATGTGCAGAGAGAATTAGATTTGAGTGTTCAAACTGAAATCTAAATTGTGTGTAGAAATAAAGCAGGCAGTATTTACTCTGCACAGAAACAAAATAACCCACCCAAATCTAAATCTCTCTGCAAATGTTATATCTCCCCCGTAACCCCCCCCCCCCCCCCGCAGTGTACGTGGTTTTGCCCAACTGATAACAAATTTGCTGCTACGATCAGGTCTGAATTACCCCCATAGAGTAAAAACAGGGACTATATAGTTTAGCAATTGTGCATAACAAGTAGTCTTATGTGTCTTTAGATTTTGAACACACAAATTCACCTTCATTTAGATGAACATTTTTAAAACCACTAATACTTTATGAATGTAACAATGCTACATGATTTGGAACACTGTTTACAAGATGCTTTGTTCGAACAAAAAAAGCATGTATTTAATTATTTTTAATTTTGCATCCTATACCACCTGCACATTGATAGAATGGGCATGGTGCCTGTTCAGATATATTACGAACTTATTCCTAGGAGGGCTCAGCCCAATTTGTTTATAGACTCTACATCTTAAAGACATTAGGCATACCTGCAATGCTATACACAGCTAACTTGAGTTTATGCCACTGCGCTAGGAAGGAAGATAGAGTAGCAGTGTGTGAGGCAACGGCTAAATGTGGATTAGGATATCCAACTGTCAGCCTATGACTGATTGAAAGTTTCCAGTGGCAATGAAATGCAGAAGAGCCAGCAGCTTGTGCAGGCCTGATATGGCTCATGACCTTGCATTGTCTCGCTCAAGGGGAGTTTTAATGAGGTTGGGTTCATTAAGATGTTATGGTTGAGGTAGAACATCTGTATGACTTCACCATCAGAGACTGCATTGAGTTTTAGCCACACATAGAAGAACCTAGGCCTGCAAAGCCTCTGTGATACTCTCTATGCTGTCTTCTGTTTCTTGCTCCTGAATCCTTTCAGTTGGCTTTCAGAATCCAAAGGAGACCACATATTGGGCCAACACAGCTCCACTCTCAGCCATGCTTAAATCAACCACATTTCTGCAGGTGCTTTCGGCTGCTTTTGTAAGCAGCACGATTAAGGCTGAGTGAATAGAAAAGCTTTACATATACTAGCATGCCACTCATTTGGTAGTCTATTGAATTTGTCTATCGTGCTGCAATTTTGGTGTGATCTGACAAACACAATTCTTAGTATTACGGGATCTATATTGGTATATATGTAATGGATACAACATTTGGTCTGATGGTGTATTGCAGTGAATTGGTGTGTTAAGTTGTGTGTTCTCCTGTGATTTGTTGTCAATTCTGCCTTTAGTAAATCACCAATTTGCAAAATTAATACCCCCATATCTAAACAAATCAACATTTAGTAATTTTCCTCATACTGTATGTCCATGTGGCATAGACATATACCTTTATCATGGATGCATTTTTCAGGTGTACAGTGATCATGTAGAAGCGCAAATTGCTTATGTTTGTACTAGCTCCAAAAAAGCCAATGTATATGTAGCCTTAGACGTATATATTTCTCCCTCTTTCATGCCACAGGGCACCTTTGTAGAATTCCTGTGCTACGCATCCAAGTCAACCCAGCTAAAGCACCATGGCTGGCTATCAGTTTCCTAACTTATCAAAATGGCTTAACTCAGAAAAAAAGTTGATAAGGTAAGGAATGTTTTATTATACAAATGTGTTCTAACAACCAATGGTACTGTATTTTTAGAACTTTTAAGCGGAAATTTCCACTGATTAGATTGAATGAATATTAATGCAATTATAATGGCACAGTGTTAGACATTGTTACCTCGCAGACATTGGTCATGGGTTAAATTACAAAGAAGTCCCTATCTGTGTGGAATTCCTCTCTGTGTTTGTTCGGGTTTCCTCCAGGTGGTCTAGTTTGCTCTCACAAACATACTGGCAGGTTAAATTACTGTTGCCAAAAATTGCCTGTAATTAGCTTGTGTAGTAGAGAATGTATACTGTAAGATTTAATGATACATGGGCTAATGTGAATGATAATAAACTTCACACATCAGATGCATTCGCACATCACTCAAGCCCACTTATCTAATAAATAAAGACACAACAACTGTAATTTGGCGTAAAAGGGGTCAGCTTTTTATTTAGACTGAGAGGAAGACCTATTAATTCTAAAACTAAAATGCAGAATTCCCTCTCTAACTAAGGTGGTGGGGAGAAGAACAGTTAAGCATGATAAACCTAACATGGGTGAACAGTTCCTGAAAATCAAAATGATATGACAAATTCAACAATAAAAAGCATATGTGTTAGAGGGCCTTCTGCCCCAGATGTTCAGGGATTGGCCTCCTGCCTCCATCCCTGACATCGTAAATTGAAGCTCCATGGCCAAGGGTCGACCTTCTGCCACTACCCCTGACCACCACACCATTTTTAAGGACAGAGGTACACTCCGCCCCTACGGGCTAAAAAATTGAGACACCGGCCCCAATATCCACATATGCTTACCAAATATCATATGGGCCCACCTGGTACAGTGGTTCCCATAAATAAATTATAGAAGTATAAAATTACCTTGAAAGTTCACCCAAACTTACTAACATTAACCTCCTAAGTTAATTTAAACTAACCGTTCAGAACCGGCCAACTGCCAGGTGACAAACCTGCCACCGCCACCAAACCTCAACAGGAAGGAACTCTACTGACCTAAAATGGACCTCAATACCCAAACCAAGTCCCCCAAAAATTATACACATGCCCGCCAGTGACAAATGCACCCCATTGGACCAGGACTATGTCACGAAGCGAGCACCAACACTGAGATCACCGACACTGAAAACCAGAATACGTAAGAGCGGCCGACCATCCATAGAACCGATAACCCATATAAAGAGGGGTCCACGGGTATCCCGGCTAGGTTGCTGCGCATATGCACAACATGAATTATTAACATAAACCCCTCGTACATTGCTCTCGGCTGCAATACAATACAGAGAACAATACAGCAAGGGATCAGGTCGCTACAGCAGGGGATCAAGTCATTACAGCAGGGGATTATGTCCGACTGCCCTGTCCCAAGTAATCCTCTGAACAGTCAAGATAAACATGTACCCATCTGCATCTACGAAATGGCCGGCCCTCCATAGACGGATAACCAGTATATGTAAGAATGGCAGACCCTCCATAGAAACTGCAGATCTAACCGCCGCCCTGCAATAGGAGTGTGTAAGTGGTATCAATAAAGGAATTATAGGTAGCATGGGAAAAAAGTCTCTCTAACCCATGTAAGAATGGCCGACCATTCATAGAACTGGTAACCAGTATATGTAAGAATGGCCGACCCACCATAGAAACTACGGATCTAACCGCGGCCTGCAATAGGAGTGTGTAAATGGGATCCTAGGCAGCATGGACAAATTTCCCTAACCTGCCTCCCTAACAAGAGGGGGAGGGGGGGGTGAGTGGGTCGCCCAATTTGACTTGAGGCAAAAACAAAAACCTTCTGTTAGCCGGCAAAAGCCGTAATTAAAACCAACGATAAAACAAAAATTCCTCAAGGCCCCCGCAATCGCAAAGAGCAACTGCGATGAGCGGCTAATCCTCAAATGGGCGCACTGGCAGGAAAAAGGCCTGATATAGCATCTGCTGCACCAAACCTTCCCCCACCCAGTGCCAAGATATCGACTTCGGACCAACCCGCCCGAGCGGCTGCAGAAGCAGTGCCAATGCGGAAAGAGTGAGTCCCATAGTCGGCCAGAGATACACCCAGGTCCAAAATACAACGCCCCAAATCCGACAGGAATTGATATCTATTAAACGGGGAACCGGAAAAGCCACCCATCAGGTGAAGGAGGCCGTAAGCCCGAATAAGCCCGGGCCTCGATGAATGGACAAATGCCCCGCTCGCGAGCCCAACCCACTCGAACCCACAGCCCCCCGCCGGCTACGTCAGTCTTATAGCGCTGAATTCCAAACCACAACCCGTCGGGGCGTACGACGACTTGGCTCGCCAGCATGGGCGAAGCTGTTGCTCGAGAGGTTGACACCAGCTCGCCCACCCTGAATGCTCCTTGAGAGTCCATTGCAAAATCCGTCTTGAAGAGGCGAACGTCACATCCCGATGAGCAAATACTGCTCAGTGATACTAAAATTCGCCTCCACAAAGCTCAGCCGATCGGTTGGCGATTGGCCGGCAGGGGTGGGACCGCCCCGCCCATCCAATCAACATCCTCCTGAGGAAAAAGGACTTGACAAAATCCCCTTCCCCAAAGTCGCAGAAAGCATGATATACCCGCCAGTATGCGACCGACACGCGCGCGCGATCACCCGTCGATATAAACGCCCAAATGTAATACACAAGTAAGGCATGGTGGTCATACCGCTGTGGCCCCCGTCCAGAAGGTATCGACTCCACCGCTCCGATGCAGCCAGGTAACCCGTGAAAGTTGCAGGAGCCATAAACCCGTGCGGTAAAACCTCCCATCCTGGTGAAAAAACCTGACACACAAAATCAGGTCACAATACCAGAGTATTCGTGCAGCAGGAGCCAAATACCGAAATCGCTCCCATTCGCCATGAGAAAGTGCATCAGCAAGTTCGTTTCGCAACCCCGGGACATGCTTGGCTCGCAATGTAGTGTCGTTCACCAAGCATATAACAACAATCTGAGCGATGACCCGCAGGTTCATTTCAGATCTCGATTATACCTATCGCACCAGAAAAAAACCTCCGTGATACGCAGGTTATGGCACTATAACCCCAACGCCCCCCGATTATTGGAGAGATATCCAGCAACACGTGGTCTGCGTCAAATGATCGCTGTTCCAGTTGCCTGGACACCGTGCTGCACACCATCTACCTGCGAATAAAGATTGAGCCTGCTAGAGCGTAAGCATGCCACTGCGAGCGCATACAGGAGACCATCATGAAGACGCGTAACCATGTGCTCCGGGAGCCTATACAAACCTACCACGGTATAAATTTGCATTGCCAGGTAAACTGAATGTCCCCAAAGGTCCCTCTGTCTATTCCGACGCCACTGGAACCCAAAATCCGCGAAGAGGGCCAATGCCCCCGAAGCAGGCTCGCACAGATATGACCTAGGGGAAGGGGGATGCGCCTTATGACATCTATAGCTTAATTGAAAGATAGGTAAATGACCCTTCATAGATCTACACTGTTCTGACCAAGGGGGAGGGAGAAAGCACCGTATGAAGTTCATAGCTGAATTGAAATATAGGTAAACGACCCTCCACAGATCTACAGTATAGCATCATTTACATACACCCATAGAGGGTAGGAAAGATGCTGCAGGAGCCAAAACTTGCCTGCGGTCTACATGCGGACAATTCCAACGGGCGACAACACCAAATACAGCACGGGGGGACTCTCAAAAGGACCTATCATCCTGCACAAAAACCAACTGGGCTATTACCGCACAAAAACCACCTGGGCCATTACCTGTTGCCTCAACTCGCGAACTGAACGCAATTTCTTCCCAGGACCGCAAACACAAGACCAGAGATAGGTAATGGGAAACCGTATGGAAATCCTGACCGCAAAATGCGCCGCGTCAATCTGGCGCGGGGTTACTATGTAGTCAGGGTATGAGCGCCAGAAGTTAAAGTTGAGAGGGGGCAGTATCCAGCAACTGTGGCCACAGATCTGGGGTTTTGCCCAGTTTCTGGCTCGGCAGGTCCTCCTTTCCCCAGCCTGCTGCATTCCTGAATCTCATGGTCTCTGCCACAGCCTATACAGGAGTGAGGAAAACAACACTACACCCCCAAGTTGCATTGGCCATTATGAAATGCAAAGCAATTGCCATGCCCTGCGCATGATAAGCCCGCTCGAAAGCCAGTAAAATGAGCGACAGACTGCATCGCCCATAATGGCGTGATCCGTCCGTCCTCATTGCCCCAAGCGCCTCGTGTCAGTTTGACGTATAATTCCACCAGTGTTTACCGAAAGTATAAACAGCATGGCCGTGTTGTTTATGCCGGAAGTCCTAATCGTAATGGCGCCAAGCTGAACCCCTGTACATATGGTACAGCACGTGGAGAAGGAATGGATATCGAGCCAAGTTCACGTGTTCATCCGGGTGCGACTCCAAACAACACGCCGCGAAGACCAACATATACCTGACCCAGTTTGGAAAAGAACGCAATGCGTCCTCACAACCCTGACCTTTCTTCCTAGCCACAAGTAAGGCTTTACGATCATCGCACGTCAGTGCAAAAATATGAAGGTACTGACCCTTACGGATCCAGTCCCGTGCCCGGGGCCTGAAGCCGCGCTTCACCGCCGTGTTGGCACAGTGAACCGTGCCCGACGCCACCGACACTAGCGAAGCGATTGAGCTTGAATATCTGCGCTCGCGTTGCCTGTGTCACCAGACCTGACCCTGTGTCCTCTGCCATCAGTGGAGGATGCCCCGTACGAGGACGTGGAGGCCAGGTAAGAGTCCGTACCCCGACGCCTAACGCCTTTTGCTACTACGCCTGACGCGCACTCCTACCCCCACTAGAGGAATAGGACTGTAGACTCGTGTCCACTCCGCTACTGGGGCTTACCACACTCCCGCTGAACCAGTCGGGGATCGATGTAGACTCACCTGCCCGCTTGGCTGCTCTGGATGCTTCGGCTCCCTTCAGAGACCTGCTGAAGCTCCAGCTGTCTCCATGTCTCTCCTGCTGTCCGCAGCTGGTGAAACAAGCGAGATATCGATCCTGAGCACCCCAGCCGGCTCTGCGCCCACAACGGGTAGAGGGGGTGATGCCCCGCTCGCCCCCCTGGAGGACAGGAGAGGTGTAAGAGGCTGCGTAATGCTATCTGCCAAGGATCCTGCGGCCGGCCCATGTCCACCGGGTATGGTGGATAACAAGGGAGCCACTGCCAACGCGACCACGGTAAAAATGGCAGTAATACAGACGCACTCACCAAGGGTGTAGCCGACACCGTCGGCGCCCTGCGCCCTGACGCAGTGCGTGAGACCTGCCCCCTACGGGTGGTCTGTAACCCACCCGTTGGAGGTAAAGATCCCAATGACCCTCGCTGATTATTGTCGCGGAGCCTTCGTCCCCATCCGAGACGCTCGACCTAGCCTGCATGCGCCTTATCCACCTACTGTCCTTAGGATTGTACTCTGCACCAAATACCTGTGTGCGCTCGCTACCAATGTGATGGTGCGCACCTATCTATTGTGTGCCACTCACGGGCATCCTGCCCTATGACCCTCCACCGAAAGCCAGCAGCACACACAGTAGATGCCGGCATGGTGGCAGGCCTATCGGAGGTGCTGCCCGCCCACGTATGCCGAACCCCAAAGGAGGTACTGGACTGCCCAGCATCTACAGGACGAGCCCGGTGGCCCGGACGTTCCGGCCCTACGCTACTGCCCCCAGCCTGTCCACGTGTCTCCTGCCTGTGTATGCCAGAGTGGGAGCGCTGCCTGGGCTGGCCAGGCCCATCGCGCCCGGCCATCACGAGGCCTAGCACCTAATATATGTAAATTGGGGCACAATAATACTAAGCGGACATGCTGCCCTGCTCGTCTAGGCCCTGTGCGCCCACCCCCAGTGCGGCCTGTTGTTGCACAGTCGCGGCGGATCGGGCACGCAGCCCGGTCCCGTCGCGGCCGGCGCATGGCTCAGTGTCCCATTAGCACCGCCTCCAGTGCACCTGGTCAGCCTGTCATGTCCGGGCCCCTTCTAGTGTGAGCCATCACCTCCATTCCGGTCATGGCCCGGCAGGCGCGCCTACCCGCTGTTAATTAGATACTCACACATCTAACAGGCTCTAGCTAGTCTCAATCTGCAACCGTGTGTAGCACACTCCAGTTGCGTATAAGCGGAGCAACTGCAGCTGGAGGTAGCGGCCGCACAGTAGCAGACCCCCCACCGTCCAAGCACGCCTGCCGGATAGCTGCCACTGGGCTCCAGCGGCTCGATCCCCCGTGACTTCACCCGCCTCCGCCGCAGTTCGCGTCGGAGATGGAGAGGGCACCTTCCGCATAGCGCACGCAGGCGGGTGAGACCGCCTGCGAATGGCCGCGGATCCCCTTACAGCAGGCACAGCAGGCCTGCCCCGACTCGCCCGGCCCACAGAGGAGTCTGCCAAGCGAGCAGGCAGGCCCACGCTGTGCCCTGGTTTGTGTAACAGTGCGAAAATTAAGATAGAATAGGAAGGATAAAGAAATAGATAGCAGGAAAGGTCTGGGAGAAAGGAAAGAGAAAGCAGAGTTTATACAGAGTGAGAAGAAGTGAAAAATAATGTATAAATAGAGAGAAGAATTAAACACTGGAACAAAATCACAATGAACTTATCAGATCCACGAAGAAACTGAAAAGAGGCAGAATGAACTGGATCTGAATCCTATGTATGTGTCAGACCAGCCCCTATTTTCAGTCCAGCCAGTCACAAAAACAGCAATGCTTCCTTATGATCCTCCCCCAAAAAACCTTAACCCCTTCCATGCCACAGTGATATATTGAGTGACATGCTGGTTGCCCAGACGGTGAGTTTATGCTGTTCGGTCACATTCCATGTCCTACACAGTCTTTCTTTACAGATATGATTACACGGTGGTACAATATTAATGAACTAATAATAATAATAATAATAATGTACAAGTTCAGAATATGGGACCCCTGGGTAAGCATAAGTAACTGCTTCAGAAAATAGGTAAACTTGTTCACAATATTAAGAAAACAATTTTAAACTTAAACTGCTATTTCTTACTAATCTGATGCTTTAGTAAACTGTTACTAATGTAACTGGCATTGGTAGTTTAGCACCACATTTTTTCTGACTATCCACATTTAATAGACACAGATTTATTTTTGCATGAATTTATTTTCTGATGTGAGGTCCCATTACAAGGCCAGGGAGTCATTTGCATAACGTAAACCTGAGCATAGCAAGTAGTCGCTGATGTATGGGGATTATACTTCTAGAGCCAGAGGGGCAACGCAGATTTATTCAGGTAATCCCATATTGGAGGTATTGCCTCCATGGTACTTATTGGCCAGAGGAAGCAACACTTGTAAGTACTGCTGTATTAATTCAGGGGTACTGCCTTATAAGCCCACCAAATGCAGAATTTATGAAAAATGACAGGGGTGTGCAGGAGATGCTGTCAGTGGACTGAAAAATTGTGGGCCACTTTTGACATTCAGCCACTGCATGCCACTACTAGATGGGCCAGGTGGTTGTGTTGCTTAGCTTAGTCATACAGCAACCTCGGTGCACTTCATTTTCTTCTTTGTATCATGTGCTGTTTGGGGACTAGTTTTTTAAAGTGCCATCTTGTCTGCCACTGCAGTGCCACTCCTAGATGTGCCAATTGTTTGTGTTGTTTAGCTTAGTCATACAGCTACCTCATTGCCCCTCTTTTACATCTTTGCATGATGTGCTGTTTGGGGCCTTTTTATATATCTGCCCTCCTGTCTGCCACTGCAGTGCCACTCCTAGAATGGCCAGGTGTTTGTGCCGCACACTTGTGTCACTTAGCTTAGTCATACAGCAACCTCATTGCAATTATTTTTCTTCTTTGCATGATGTGCTATTTGGGGAATATTTTTTTTAAATCTGCCATCCTGTCTGCCACTACAGTGCCACTCCTAGATGGGCCAGGTGTTTGTGCCGCACACTTGTGTCGCTTAGCTTAGTCATACAGCAACCTCATTGCAATTCTTTTCCTTCTTTGCATGATGTGCTGCTGGGGAATATTTTTTAAATCTGCCATCCTGTCTGCCACTGCAGTGCCACTCCTAGATGGGCCAGGTGTTTGTGCCGCACACTTGTGTCACTTAGCATAGTAATACAGCTATCTCATTGCCCTCTTTTACTTCTTGGCATGATGTGCTGTTTGGGTACTATTTTTTTTTAAGTGCCATCCTGTCTGACACTGCAATGCCACTCATAGATGGGCCAATTGTTGTGTTGCATAGCTTAGTCATACAGTTACCTCATTGCACATCTTTTTCTTCTTTGTATGATGTGCTGCTTGGGGCCTAGTTTTTTTAAGTGCCATCCTGTCTGCCACTGCAGTGCAACTCCTAGATGGACCAGGTGTTTGTGTCACATACTTGTGTCGCTTAGCTTAGTCATACAGCAACCTTGGTGACCTCTTTTTCATCTTTGCATGATATGCTGTTTGAGGCATGGTTTTTTAAAGTGCCATCCTGTCTGACACTGTCGTATAAGTCCTGGGGTACTGCTGTATTAATTCAGGGGTACTGCCGTATAAGCCCACCAATTACAGAATTTATGAAAAATGACAGGGGTGTGCAGGAGATGCTGTCAGTGGACTGAAAAATTGTGGGCCACTTTTGACATTCAGCCACTGCATGCCACTACTAGATGGGCCAGGTGGTTGTGTCGCTTAGCTTAGTCATACAGCAACCTCGGTGCACTTCTTTTTCTTCTTTGCATCATGTGCTGTTTGGGGACTAGTTTTTTAAAGTGCCATCTTGTCTGCCACTGCAGTGCCACTCCTAGATGGACCAATTGTTTATGTCGCTTAGCTTAGTCATACCCCATTGCCCCTCTTTTACATCTTTGCATGATGTGCTGTTTGAGGCCTTTTTGTATATCTGCCCTCCTGTCTGCCACTGCAGTGCCACTCCTAGATGGGCCAGGTGTTTGTACCGCACACTTGTGTCGCTTAGCTTATTCATACAGCAACCTCATTGCAATTCTTTTTCTTCTTTGCATGATGTGCTGTTTGGGGAATATTTTTTAAATCTACCATCCTGTCTGCCAATGCAGTGCCACTCCTAGATGGGCCAGGTGTTTGTGCTGCACACTTGTTTCACCTAGCTTAGTCATACAGCCACCTCGGTGCAACCACTTGGCCTAAAAAATATATAGTGAGGTGTGAGGTGTTCAGAATAGACTGGAAATGAATGTAAATGAATGTTTTTGAGGTTAATAATACCGTTGGATCAAAATTACCCCCAAATTCTGTGATTTTAGCCATTTTTATGGTTGTTTCAAAAATCATCCAGATCCAAAACCAAAATCCGAAAGGGTGGTTTTGCCAAAACCAAGCCAAAACCACAACACGAGCGGGGAATTAGAACCAAAACACAAAACATGAAAAGTTCCCACCGCACATCTGTAATATGTATGTATATATTTATATATATATATTTGCTGTATCTACATATATATATTTTGTGTTTTGATTTTGGATCTGGATTATCATAAATTTTTTGGATCTGGATTGGTTTTGTTAAAACCACCGTTTCGTGTTTTGGTTTTGGATCTGGATGATTTTTGAAAAAAACATAAAAATAAATAAAATCACATAATTTGAGGGTAATTTTGATCCTACGGCATTATTAACCTCAATAACATTCATATCCACTCATTTCCAGTCTATTCAGAACACCTCACACCTCACAATATTGTTTATAGGCCAAAAGGTTGCACCGAGGTCGCTGGATGACTAAGCTAAACGACCTAAGTAGGCGGCACAAACACCTGCCCCATCTAGGAGTGGCACAACAATGGCAGACAGGATGGCACTTTTAAAAACTAGGCCCCAAACAGCACATGATGCAAAGAAAAAAATAAGAGGTGCAAGATTGAATTGGTCTTGGGCCCTCCCATCCACCCTTATGTTGTATAAACAGGACATGTACACTTTAACAAACCAATCATTTCAGCGACAGGGTCTGCCACATGACTGTGGCTAAAATGATTGTTTTTTTTGGGCCACCACAAAAAAAGAAGCAATTAATCCAACACAAAAAAAGAAGCAATTCATCTCTCCTTGCACAAACTGGCTCTATAGAGGCAAGATGTCGTACTCATCCTCATCCTCCGATTCCTCACCCCTTTCAGCGTGTACATCCTCCTCCTCCTCCTCACATATCAGTAATTCATCCCCACTGGAATCCACCATCACAGGTCCCTGTGTACTTTCTTGAAGTGATTGCTGGTAAATGTCTACCTGGAGGAATTTATAATTCATTTTGATGAACATCTTCTCCACATTTTCTGAAAGTAACCTCCTACGCCGATTGCTGACAAGGTGACCAGCTGCACTAAACACTCTTTCAGAGTACACACTGGAGAGGGGCAACTTAGGTACAATAAAGCCAGTTTGTGCAAGGGCCTCCAAATTGCCTCTTTTTCCTGCCAGTATATATATGGACTGTCTGACATGTCTACTTGGATGCTGTCACCAATATAAACCTCCACCAATCTTTCAATGGTGACAGCATCATATGCAGTGACAGTAGACATGTCAGTAATCATTGGCAGGTCCTTCAGTCTGGACCAGATGTCAGCACTTGCTCCTCACCGCCCTGCATCACTGCCAGCGGGTGGGCTCGGAAATTTTATTTTTTTCCTGCAGCCCCAGTTGAGGGAGAAAATGAAGGAGGAGCTTTTGATGGGTCACGTTCCGCGTGAGTTGACAGTTTTCTCACCAGCAGGTCTTTTAACCTCTGCAGACTTGTGTCTGCTGGAAAGTGAGATATAATGTAGGCTTTAAACATGGTATTGAGCATGGTGGGCAAAATGCAGTGCTCTGATTTCAACAGTTTGACCACCTTTGAATCCTGGCAAAGCGAATGAAGGGCTCCATCCATCCATCCATCCATCCATCCATCCATCCACAAGTCCCACATACTTAGCGGAATCGCTCCATCTTAGCTCCTCCTTCAATTTCTCCAGCAGCTTCTGCAAAAGCCTGATGAGGGGAATGACCTGACTCAAGCTGGCTGTTTCTGAACTGACTTCACGTGTGGCAACTTGTACGTGTTGGAAAACCTTGCACAAGATTGAAATACTTCTCCACTGCGCTTGAGTCAAGGTGCATTCCCCCTCCTTTGCCTATATCGTAGTTTGATGTATAGGCTAGAATGGCCTTTTGCTGATTCTCCATCCTCTGAAACATATAGAGTGTTGAATTCCACCTCATTACCACTTCTTGCATCAGGTGATGGCACGGCAGGTTCAGGAGTGTTTGCTGTCGCTCCAGTCTTCGGCACGCGGTGGCTGAATGCCGAAAGTGGCCCCCAATTATTCGGGCCACTGACAGTATCTCCTGCCACCCCTGTCTGTTTTCAAAAAATTCTGCACCACCAAATTAATTGTATGTGCAAAACATGGGACATGCTGGAATTTGCTAAGATGTAATGCATGCACAAGGGCCCTCATTCCGAGTTGTTCGCTCGCTAGCTGCTAGCTTTGCACATGCCTACTGGGAGTGAATTTTAGCTTTACAGAATTGCGAATGAAAGATTCGCAGAATTGCGAAAAGAAATTTCTTTGCAGTTTCTGAGTAGCTCGAGACTTACTTTGCCACTGCGATCAGTTCAGTCAGTTTCGTTCCTGGTTTGACGTCACAAACACACCCAGCGTTCGCCCAGACACTCCCCTGTTTCTCCAGCCACTCCCGCGTTTTTCCCAGAAACGGCAGCGTTTTTTCGCACACACCCATAAAACGGCCAGTTTCCGCCCATAAACACCCACTTCCTGTCAATCACACTCCGATCACCAGAACGAAGAAATTTATTTGTTAAGCCGTGAGTAAAATACCAAACTTTTTTACAAATTTACTTGGCGCAGACGCACTGCGAACATTGCGCATGCGCAGTTTGCGACTAATCGCTCCGTTGCGAAAAACACTAACGAGTGAACAACTCGGATTGAGGGCCAATATTGGTGGTGTTGTCTGATATCACAAATCCCCAGGAGAGTCTAAGTGGGGTAAGGCATTGTGCGATGATGTACCTCAGTTTCTGAAAGAGGTTGTCAGCGGTGTGCCTCTTACGGAAACCGGTGATACACATCGTAGCCTGTCTAGGAACGAACTAGCATTTATGAGATGCTGCTTCTGGTACCGCTGCTGTTGTTTCTGCGGGAGGCAATACATCTATTTCTACCCAGTGGGCTGTCTGTTAGGGTCTCCTGCCCTGTGCTGCCACGTCGTCATGGCAACCGGGAGACAAGTGCTAGCGGAGTAACCTGAGCGCAGCTGATACTCCGGTTCGGGTCTTTTGCTGTGCAGTGGTTACAGGCTCTGTGCACGGCAGGGGATCCGGTGCTGGTTTTTGTGCTCACAGTCTGTGAGGTCTGAGTGGGGCGTGGACAGCACCTGCTTTATAAGGCCTCTTCTCAGGTTAAGCAGATGCTGCTGAATCTTTGTTGGTTAGTCAGTTCCTGAAAGTTAGCCAGTACTGTGTAGCTTTGTATTTGTTGTTGCTTACTGCAAATAGGCCTGGGGATTTGGTACTACACTCTGCCAATCCAGACCTAGCAGTAAGACTGGAGTCAGTCGTTTAACTTGCTGGGGTTCTTTTACTACTCTGTGAACTTAGCAAGTTTGCGGCTGTATTCTAAGACTTGCCTGCCTAAATCCTGTCTCACTGTGCAAGGTGTCAGGTGTCAGTTTAGTGGCAGTAAGCTAAACCTGTGCACTGCAAGTGAGAATTAGGATTGTGGAGACTCTCCTTGTGTCTATCATTCCATCTCTGACCAAGGAGTTTACTGCCACACCCGTTGGTAACCCTTTAGGGTTTTGCTGTTGCCCTTAGCAACAGCATTTCGGGTTCTCTACGTATTAAAACACAACATCTTGCTTTTCCCATCTGAGCATTACTAATACTAGGGAGACACCCAGTTCCTTAGCATCTGGGCTTCTCTGTTCACTTTGTGTGTATTTTGTTACCCTATCACCTTCTGTGTATGTAATGTCATATTCCCCAGTCTGTCTGTGAGTTCATTTGTTTTGCATACCTATCCGTTCAGACACCAGTACATTCCTGCAGGCACTGGTGTGCATAACAGTTCAAACACCAGTACATTCCTGCAGGCACTGGAGTGCATAACAGTTCTGACACCAGTACATTCCTGCAGGCACTGGTGTGCATAACACTGTCACAGTCATGTAGTCCTTAGTTTGCCCTGCTCCACTTGTCCACATGTCCATGGTTAAGTGGACACTGATTAAAACCAAATTTTTTAGGACACTGAGGCCACTTTTCTTAATGTCCCTGTACAGTCCGGGAATCGCTTTCCTAGTGAAGTGGAATCTAGATGGGATTTGGTACCAGGGGCACACTACCTCCATCTATTGTCTATTGTCTAAATACCACTGCACCAATAGTGGATACCGGAAGCATGTGTAACACCAACATAGCTGTCAAGGCCTCAGTTATACGCTTTGCAACAGGATGACTGCTGTCCTATTTCATCTTCCTCGCAAAGGACTGTTGGACAGAAGCAGCAGCAGTAGGAGTACCACTCAAGGATCCTCCGAGGGAATCCCAGTTAGGAGAGGACTCGTCAGTCATGCCAGTGACATGGCCTACAGGACTACTGACGTTCCTGACTGAGGAGTAAATTGATGCTGAGGGAGTTGCTGGTGTGGCTTGCAGGAGCTTGGGTACAAGAGGAAGAAGAGATTTAGGTGTCGGTGGACTGCTTACTCTCTTATCCAAAGTTTCTGAACTTGACAATGACTTCTGATGAATGCGCTGCAGGTGACGTGTAAGGGAGGATGTTCCTAGGTGGTTAATGTACTTACCCCTAGTTATTACGGATTGACAGAGGCAACACATGGCTTGACACCTGTTGTCCGGATATGTGGAGAAATAATTCCACACCGAAGAGGTTGCTTTTTTGGTATTTTGCCTAGACATGACAATGGGCTTTCTCATCCCACGGAAACACGTATCTCCCCTGGTGCCTGATTTAAACAAACCACATCACCATCAGAATCCTCATTGTCAACTTCCTCCTCAGTGCCAGCGAAACCCATATCTACATCCTGGTGTATTTCAACAATGACATCTTTAATTTGAATATTAGATACTGGACTGTGGGTGCTCCTTCCAGCACTTGCAGAGGGTGTGCAAATGGTGGAAGGAGCCACCTCTTCCCGTCCAGTGTTGGGAACGTCAGGCATCGCAACCGACGACACACTTGGACTCTCCTTGGGGATTTGTGATACCATCTTAGAACGCACAGTTATTTGCTGTGCTTTTGTCAGCTTAACTCTTTTAATTTTTCTAGCGGGAGGTTGAGGGCTTCCATCAACATTTTAAGCTGTACCACAAGTCATGAACATGCCAGGGCCTTAGCCGTTCCTTGCCACTCTGTGTCGTAAATGGCATATTGGCAAATTTACGTTTCTCTTCAGACCATTTAAATGTATTTTTTTGGGTCATTTTACTGAAGTTTTGCTTTTTCGATATTTAATGCTCTCTACTATGACATTGGGCATCGGCCTTGGCAGACAACGTTGATGGCATTTCATCATCTATGCCATGACTAGTGGCAGCAGCTTCAACACTAGGAGGCTGTGGTACTTGATTTTTCCATATTTTATCCTACAAATTTTTATTCTTCATTATTTTTCAGGAGTTATATAACAATATGCAGCACAGTAGAGCGTACTTCTACACCACACAGGTCAAACCCTATGAAAATTATTTGGATTAAATATTAATAACCACTTTATTTGGAGTAAATAATATACAGCACAAGACAGAACCACTGAACTTATATGGCAGTATCAATGGACTGGATTTATACGGCAGTACCACTCAATTTATACGGCAGTATCACTGGACATATACAGCAGTATCATTGTTTTGGATTTATATGGAAGTACCACTGGACATATACGGCAGTACAAATGTATTTATACGGCAGTTCCAGTGGACTGGATTTATACAGCAGTACCACAGGATTTAAATGGCATTATCACTGGACAAATGCGGCAGTATCACTGGAATTAAATGGCAGAACCACTGGACTTATACAACAGTACCATTGGACTGTATTTATACGGCAGTACCACTGTATTTACACGGCAGTACCAATGGACATATACAGCAGTATCACTGGAATTATACGGCAGTACAACTGGACTGGATTTATATGGAAGTACAACTGGACTTATATGGCAGTACCACTGGATTGGATTTATATGGCAGTACCACTGGATATATACAGCAGTATCACTGGAATTATATGGCAGTACCACTGGATTTATACGGCAGTACCAATGTACTGGATTTATATGGCAGTACCACTGGACTTGATTTATACTGCAATACCACTGGATTTATACGGCAGTACCACTCGATTTATACAGCAGTACCACTGGACATATATGGAAGTATTGCTGGAATTATAAGACAGTTCCTCAGGATTTATATGGTAGTACCACTAGACTGCATTTATACGACAGTACCACTAGATTTATATGACAGTAGCACTCAACTTGATTTATACCGCAGTACCACTGGATTTATATGGCAGTACCAGTGGACATATTTGGCAGTATCACTGGAATTATATGGCAGCTCCACTGGATTTATACGGCAATACCAATGTATTGGATTTATATAGCAGTAGCACTGGATTTATACAGCAGTACTAATGGACTGGATTTATACAGCAGTACCACTGAATTTATATGGCAGTACCACTGGACATATACAGTAGTATCACCGGACTTGATTTATATGGCAGTACCACTAGACGTTTACAGCAGTATCAATGGACTTATACGGAAGTAACACTTGACTGGATTTATACTGCAGTACCACTAGATTTATACAGAAGTACCAGTGGACATATATGGAAGTATTGCTGGAATTATAAGGCAGTTCCTCTGGATTTATATGGCAGTACCACTAGACTGAATTTATACGACAGTACCACTAGACTTATCTGACAGTACCACTCAACTTGATTTATACCGCAGTACCACTGGATTTATATGGCAATACCACTGGACATATATACGGCAGTATCACTGGAATTATATGACAGCACAACTGGATTTATACAGCAGTACCAATGGACTGGATTTATACGGCAGTACTACTGGATTATTATTGCAGTACCAATGGACATGTACGACAGTATCACTGTACTGGATTTATACGGCAGTATCACTGGAAATATACGGCAGTACCAATGTACTTATATGGCAGTACCACTGGACTGGATGTATACAGCAGTACCACTGGATTTGATCAGCAGTATCACCAGACTTATATGGCAGTAGCACTGGAATTAAATGGCAGTACCACTGGATTTATACTACAGTACCACTGGACTGTATTTATTTGGCAGTACCACTGGATTTATACTACAGTACCACTGGACTGTATTTATTTGGCAGTACCACTGGATTTATACTGCAGTACCACTGGAACTATATGGGAATAGTACTGGATACTTACAGCAGTATCACTGAAATTATATGGCAGTTCCACTGGACTTATATGGCAGTACCAATGGACTGGATTTATACGGCAGTACCACTGGACTTATATGTCAGTACCACTGGACTGGATTTATACGGCAGTACCACTCAATTTATACGGCAGTACCACTGGACATATACAGCAGTATCACTGTATTGGATTTATATGGAAGTACCACTGGACATATACGGCAGTACCAATGTACTTATATGGCAGTTCCACTGGACTGGATTTATACAGCAGTACCATAGGCTTTAAATGGCATTATCACTGGACAAATGCGACAGTATCACTGGAATTAAATGGCAGAACCACTGGACTTATACGGCAATACCAATGTATTGGATTTATATAGCAGTAGCACTGGATTTATACAGCAGTACTAATGGACTGGATTTATACAGCAGTACCACTGAATTTATATGGCAGTACCACTGGACATATACAGTAGTATCACCGGACTTGATTTATATGGCAGTACCACTAGACGTTTACAGCAGTATCAATGGACTTATACGGAAGTAACACTTGACTGGATTTATACTGCAGTACCACTAGATTTATACAGAAGTACCAGTGGACATATATGGAAGTATTGCTGGAATTATAAGGCAGTTCCTCTGGATTTATATGGCAGTACCACTAGACTGAATTTATACGACAGTACCACTAGACTTATCTGACAGTACCACTCAACTTGATTTATACCGCAGTACCACTGGATTTATATGGCAATACCACTGGACATATATACGGCAGTATCACTGGAATTATATGACAGCACAACTGGATTTATACAGCAGTACCAATGGACTGGATTTATACGGCAGTACTACTGGATTATTATTGCAGTACCAATGGACATGTACGACAGTATCACTGTACTGGATTTATACGGCAGTATCACTGGAAATATACGGCAGTACCAATGTACTTATATGGCAGTACCACTGGACTGGATGTATACAGCAGTACCACTGGATTTGATCAGCAGTATCACCAGACTTATATGGCAGTAGCACTGGAATTAAATGGCAGTACCACTGGATTTATACTACAGTACCACTGGACTGTATTTATTTGGCAGTACCACTGGATTTATACTACAGTACCACTGGACTGTATTTATTTGGCAGTACCACTGGATTTATACTGCAGTACCACTGGAACTATATGGGAATAGTACTGGATACTTACAGCAGTATCACTGAAATTATATGGCAGTTCCACTGGACTTATATGGCAGTACCAATGGACTGGATTTATACGGCAGTACCACTGGACTTATATGTCAGTACCACTGGACTGGATTTATACGGCAGTACCACTCAATTTATACGGCAGTACCACTGGACATATACAGCAGTATCACTGTATTGGATTTATATGGAAGTACCACTGGACATATACGGCAGTACCAATGTACTTATATGGCAGTTCCACTGGACTGGATTTATACAGCAGTACCATAGGCTTTAAATGGCATTATCACTGGACAAATGTGACAGTATCACTGGAATTAAATGGCAGAACCACTGGATTTATACAACAGTACCACTGGACTGTATTTATACGGCAGTACCACTGTATTTATATGGCTGTACCAATAGACATACAGATGTACCCACATTTATCTTGACGGTTAATAGGATTAACTGTGACTGGCCAGTCAGAGTTAATCCCCTGCTGTAATGACTTAATCCCCTGCTGTATTGTTCTCTGTATTGTATTGCAGTTGAGAACAATAGATGAAGGGTTTATGCTAATAAATCATGTTGTGACTAGGCACAGAAAACTACTCAAGATAACGGTGGACACATCTGTATATGGCAGTATTACTGGAATTATATGGCAGTACAACTGGACTAGATTTATATGGAAGTACCAATGATTTATACAGCAGTACTACTGGACTGGATTTATATGGCAGTACCACTGGATTTATATGGCTGTACCACTGGTTATTTACGGCAGTATCACTGGAATTATATGGCAGTACCACTGGACTTATATGGCAGTACCACAGGACTGGATTTATATGGCAGTACCACTGGATTTATACGGCAGTACCAATGGACTGGATATATACAGCAATACCACTGGATTTATATGGCAGTACCACTGGACATATACAGTAGTATCAAAAGACTGGATTTATACGGCAGAACCACTCGATGTTTACAGCAGTATCTCTGGACTTATACGGCAGTAACACTTGACTGGATTTATACGGCAGTACAACTAGATTAATACAGCAGTACCACTGGGCATATAGGAAGTATCACTGGAATTATATGGCAGTTCCTCTGGATTTATATGGCAGTACCACTGGACTGAATTTATACGGCTGTACCACTTATATGGCAGTACCACTCGACTGGATTTATACAGCTTTACAACTGGATTTATATGGCAGTACCACTGGACATATACGGCAGTATCACAGGAATTATATGGCAGCACCACTGGATTTATACAGCATTACCAATGAACTGTATTTATATGGCAGTACTACTGGATTAATATTGCAGTACCACTGGACATATACAGCAATTGTCACTGGACTGGATTTATACGGCAGTATCACTGGAAATATACAGCAGTACCAATGTACTTATAAGGCAGTACCACTGGACTGGATGTATACAGCAGTACCACTGGATTTAAAAGGCAGTATCACTGGACATATATGGCAGTATCACTAGAATTAAATGGCAGTACCACTAGACTTATACGGCAGTACCACTGGACTGTATTTATTTGGCAGTACCACTGGATTTATACGGCAGTACCACTGGATATATATACGGTAGTATCACTGGAATTATATGGCAGTACCACTGGACTTATATGGTAGTACCACTGAACTTGATTGATACGGCAGTACGACTGGACATGTACGGTAATATCAAAGGACTGTTTTTTTTTGGCAATACCAGTTGATTTATACAGCAGTACCAGTGGACATATACGGCAGTATCACTGGAATAATATATAGCAGCTCCACTGGATTTATACGGCAGTACCAATGTACTGGATTTATATAGCAGTAGCACTGGACTTATACAGCAGTACCAATGGACTGGATTTATACAGCAGTACCACTGGATTTATATGGCAGTACCACTGGGCATATACAGTAGTATCACCGGACTTGATTTATATGGCAGTACCACTAGACGTTTACAGCTGTCTCAATGGATTTATACGGCAGTAACACTTGACTGGATTTATACTGCAGTACCACTAGATTTATACAGCAGTACCAGTGGACATATATGGAAGTATTGCTGGAATTATAAGGCAGTTCCTCTGGATTTATATGGCAGTACCACTAGACTGAATTTATACGACAGTACCACTAGACTTATCTGACAGTACCACTCAACTTGATTTATACCGCAGTACCACGGGATTTATATGGCAATACCACTGGACATATATGTCAGTATCACTGGAATTATATGACAGCACCACTGGATTTATACAGCAGTACCAATGGACTGGATTTATACGGCAGTACTACTGGATTATTATTGCAGTACCAATGGACATGTACGACAGTATCACTGTACTGGATTTATACGGCAGTATCACTGGAAATATACGGCAGTACCAATGTACTTATATGGCAGTACCACTGGACTGGATGTATACAGCAGTACCACTGGATTTAATCGGCAGTATCACCAGACTAATATGGCAGTAGCACTGGAATTAAATGGCAGTACCACTGGATTTATACTACAGTACCACTGGACTGTATTTATTTGGCAGTACCACTGGATTAATACTGCAGTACCACTGGAACTATATCGGAGTAGTACAGGGCACTTACAGCAGTATCACCGAAATTATATGGCAGTACCACTGGACTTATATGGCAGTACCAATGGACTGGATTTATACGGCAGTACCACTGGACTTATACGTCAGTACCACTGGACTGGATTTATACGGCAGTACCACTCAATTTATACGGCAGTACCACTGGACATATACAGCAGTATCACTGTATTGGATTTATATGGAAGTACCACTGGACATATACGGCAGTACCAATGTACTTATATGGTAGTCCCACTAGACTGGATTTAGACAGCAGTACCATAGGCTTTAAATGGCATTATCACTGGACAAATGTGACAGTATCACTGGAATTAAATGGCAGAACCACTGGATTTATACAACAGTACCACTGGACTGTATTTATATGGCAGTACCACTGTATTTATATGGCCGTACCAATAGACATACAGATGTACCCACATTTATCTTGACGATTAATAGGATTAACTGTGACTGGCCAGTCAGAGTTAAACCCTGCTGTAATGACTTAATCCCCTGCTGTATTGTTCTCTGTATTGTATTGCAGTTGAGAACAATAGATGAAGGGTTTATGCTAATAAATCATGTTGTGACTAGGCACAGAAAACTACTCAAGATAACGGTGGACACATCTGTATATGGCAGTATCACTGGAATTATATGGCAGTACAACTGGACTAGATTTATATGGTAGTACGAAGGACTTATACAGCAGTACCACTGGACTGGATTTATATGGCAGTACCACTGGATTTATATGGCTTTACCACTGGTTATATACGGCAGTATCATTGGAATTATATGGCAGTACCACTGGACTGGATTTATATGGCAGTACCACTGGACTTATACGGCAGTACTAATGGACTGGATATATACAGCAATACCACTGGATTTATATGGCAGTACCACTGGACATATACAGTAGTATCACCAGACTGGATTTATACGGCAGTACCACTCAATGTTTACAGCAGTATCACTGGACGTATACGGCAGTAACACTTGACTGGATTTATACGGCAGTACAACTAGATTTATACAGCAGTACCACTGGGCATATATGGAAGTATCACTGGAATTATACGGCAGTTCCTCTGGATTTATATGGCAGTACCACTGGACTGAATTTATACGGCTGTACCACTAGACTTATATGGCAGTAACACTCGACTGGATTTATACAGTTTTACAACTGGATTTATATGGCAGTACCACTGGACACATACGGCAGTATCACAGGAATTATATGGCAGCACCACTGGATTTATACAGCAGTACCAATGAACTGTATTTGTATGGCAGTACTACTGGATTAATATTGCAGTACCACTGGACATATACAGCAATTGTCACTGGACTGGATTTATATGGCAGTACCACTGGAAATATACAGCAGTACCAATGTACTTATAAGGCAGTACCACTGGACTGGATGTATACAGCAGTACCACTGGAATTATAAGGCAGTATCACTGGACATATACGGCAGTATCACTAGAATTAAATGGCAGTACCACTAGACTTATACGGCAGTACTACTGGACTGTATTTATTTGGCAGTACCACTGGATTTATACAGCAGTACCGCTGGATATATACAGTATTATCACTGGACTTATATGGCAGTACCACTGAACTTGATTGATACGGCAGTACGACTGGACATGTACGGTAATACCAATGGACTGGTTTTTTTTGGCAATACCAGTTGATTTATATGGCAGTACCAGTGGACATATACGGCAGTATCACTGGAATTATATAGCAGCTCCACTGGATGTATACGGCAGTACCAATGTACTGGATTTATATAGCAGTAGCACTGGACTTATACAGCAGTACCAATGGACTGGATTTATACAGCAGTACCACTGGATTTATATGGCAGTACCACTGGACATATACAGTAGTATCACCGGACTTGATTTATATGGCAGTACCACTAGACGTTTACAGCTATATCAATGGACTTATATGGCAATAACACTTGACTGGATTTATACTGCAGTACCACTAGATTTATACAGCAGTACCAGTGGACATATATGGAAGTATTGCTGGAATTATAAGGCAGTTCCTCTGGATTTATATGGATGTACACTAGACTGAATTTATACGACAGTACCACTAGACTTATCTGACAGTACCACTCAACTTGATTTATACCGCAGTACCACTGGATTTATATGGCAATACCACTGGACATATACGGCAGTATCACTGGAATTATATGACAGCACAACTGGATTTATACAGCAGTACCAATGGGCTGGATTTATACAGCAGTACTCCTTGATTATTATTGCAGTACCAATGGACATGTACGATAGTATCACTGTACTGGATTTATACGGCAGTATCACTGGAAATATACGGCAGTACCAATGTACTTATATGGCAGTACCACTGGACTGGATGTATACAGCAGTACCACTGGATTTAATCGGCAGTATCACCAGACTTATATGGCAGTAGCACTGGAATTAAATGGCAGTACCACTGGATTTATACTACAGTACCACTGTACTGTATTTATGTGGCAGTACCACTGGATTTATACTGCAGTACCACTGGAACTATATGGGAGTTTTAGTGGACACTTACAGCAGTATCACCGAAATTATATGGCAGTACCACTGGACTTATATGGCAGTACCAATGGACTGGATTTATACGGCAGTACCACTGGACTTAAACGTCAGTACCACTGGACTGGATTTATACGGCAGTACAACTCAATTTATACGGCAGTACCACTGGACATATACAGCAGTATCACTGTTATGGATTTATATGGAAGTACCACTGGACATATACGGCAGTACCAATGTACTTATATGGCAGTTCCACTGGACTGGATTTATACAGCAGTACCATAGGCTTTAAATGGCATTATCACTGGACAAATGCGACAGTATCACTGGAATTAAATGGCAGAACCACTGGACTTATACAACAGTACCACTGGACTGTATTTATATGACAGTACCACTGTATTTATATGGCCGTACCAATAGACATACAAATGTACCCACATTTATCTTGAGGGTTAATAGGATTAACTGTGACTGGCCAGTTAGGGTCAATCCCCTGCTGTAATGACTTAATCCCCTGCTGTATTGTTCTCTGTATTGTATTGCAGTTGAGAACAATAGATGAAGGGTTTATGCTAATAAATCATGTTGTGACTAGGCACAGAAAACTACTCAAGATAACGGTGGACACATCTGTATATAGCAGTATCACTGAAATTATATGGCAGTACAACTGGACTAGATTTATATGGAAGTGCCAAGGATTTAGACAGCAGTACCACTGGACTGGATTTATATGGTAGTACAACTGGATTTATATGGCTGTACCACTGGTTATATACGGCAGTATCACTGGAATTATATGGCAGTACCACTGGACTTATACGGCAGTACCAATGGACTGGATTTATATGGCAGTACCACTGGACTTATACGGCAGTACCAATGGACTGGATATATACAGCAATACCACTGGATTTATATGGCAGTACCACTGGACATATACAGTAGTATCACCAGACTGGATTTATATGGCAGTACCACTCGACGTTTACAGCAGTATCACTGGACTTATATGGCAGTAACACTTGACTGGATTTATACGGCAGTACAACTAGATTTATACAGCAGTACCACTGGGCATATATGGAAGTATCACTGGAATTATATGGCAGTTCCTCTGGATTTATATGGCAGTACCACTGGACTGAATTTATACAGCTGTACCACTTGACTTATATGGCAGTACCACTCGACTGGATTTATACAGCTTAACAACTGTATTTATATGGCAGTACCACTAGACATATATGACAGTATCACTGGAATTATATGGCAGCACCACTGGATTTATACAGCAGTACCAATGAACTGTATTTATATGGCAGTACTACTGGATTAATATTGCAGTACCACTGGACATATACAGCAATTGTCACTGTACTGGATTTATACGGCAGTACCACTGGAAATATATGGCAGTACCAATGTACTTATAAGGCAGTACCACTGGACTGGATGTATACAGCAGTACCACTGGATTTAAAAGGCAGTATCACTGGACATATACGGCAGTATCACTAGAATTAAATGGCAGTACCACTAGACTTATACGGCAGTACCACTGGACTGGATTTAAATGGCAGTACACTCAATTTATACGGCAGTACCACTGGACATATATGGCAGTATCACTGTATATGGGATTTATATGGCAGTACCACTGGACATATATGGCAGTAACAATGTACCTATACGGCAGTACCACTGGACTGGATTTATACAGCAGTACCACAGGATTTAAATGGCATTATTACTGGACATATGCGGCAGTATCACTGGAATTAAATGGCAGTACCACTGGACTTATACAACAGTACCACTGGACTGGATTTATTCAGCAGTACCACTGTATTTGTATGGCAGTACCAATGGACATATATAGCAGAATCACTGGAATTATATGGCATTACCACTGGACTTTTACGGCAGTACAACTGGACTGGATTTATATGACATTACCATTGGACTTATATGGTAGTACCACTGGACTAGATTTATACGGCAGTATCACTGGAATTATATGGCAGTACCACTGGACATATATGGCAGTTCCAATGTACTGGATTTATACAGCAGTACCACTGGACTTATACAGCAGTACCAATGGACTGGATTTATACGGCAGTACCACTGGATTTATATGACAGTACCACTGGACATATACAGTAATATCGCCGGACTTGATTTATATGGCAGTACCACTAGACGTTTACAGCAGTATCAATGGACTTATATGGCAATAACACTTGACTGGATTTATACGGCAGTACCACTAGATTTATACAGCAGTATAACTGGACATATATGGAAGTATTGCTAGAATTATAAGGCAGTTCCTCTGGATTTATATGGCAGTACCACTGGACTGAATTTATACGACAGTACCACTAGACTTATATGGCAGTACCACTCAACTTGATTTATACCGCAGTACTACTGGATTTATATGGCAGTACCACTGGACACATACGGCAGTATCACTGGAATTATATGGCAGCACCACTGGATTTATACAGCAGTACCAATGGACTGGATTTATACAGAAGTACTACTGGATTATTATTGCAGTACCACTGGACATATACGACAGTATCACTGTACTGGACTTATACGGCAGTATCACTGGAAATATACGCAGTATTAATGTACTTATACGGCAGTACCACTGGACTGGATAAATACAGCAGTACCACTGGATTTAAACTACAGTATCACTAGACATATACGGCAGTAGCACTGGAATTAAATGGCAGTGCCACTGGTCTTATACTACAGTACCACTGGACTGTATTTATTTGGCAGTACCACTGGATTTATACAGCAGTACCACTGGATATATATGGTAGTATCACTTGAATTATATGGTAGTACCACTGGACTAATATGGCAGTACCACAGGACTGGATTGATATGGCAGTACCACTGGACTTATACAGCAGTACCAATGGACTGGATTTTTTTGACAATACCACTGGATTTATATGGCAGTACCAGTGGACATATACAGTAGTATCACCGGATTGGATTTATATGGCAGTTCACACTGGACATTAACAGCAGTATCACTGGACTTATACGGCAGTGCCACTGGACTGGATTTATATGGTAGTACCACTGGATTTATACGACAGTACCACTGGACATATACGGCAGTATCAATGGAATCATATGGCGGTACCACTGGACTTATACGGCAGTACCACTGGACTGCATTTATACAGCAGTACCACTCAATTTATACGGCAGTACCACTGGACATAGTATCACTGTATTGGATTTATATGGCAGTACCAATGTACTTATATGGCAGTAACACTGGACTTGATTTATACAGCAGTACCACTGGATTTAAATGGCATTATCACTTGACATATGCGGCAGTACCACTGGACTTATGTGACAGGACCACTGGACTGGATTTATGTGGCAGTACCACTGTATTTATACGGCAGCACCAATGGACATATACGGCAGTATCACTGGAATTGTATGGCAGTACCACTGGACTTTTACGGCAGTACAACTGGACTGGATTTATATGCTGTACTTCTGGACATATACGGCAGTACCACTGGACTGGATTTATATGGCAGTACCACGGGATTTATAGTATACAGCAGTACCACTGGATATATATGGCAGTATCATTGGAATTATATAGCAGTACCACTGGACTTATACCACAGTACCAATGTACTGGATTTATATGGCAGTATCACTGGACATAAATATGGCAGTACCACTGGACTGGATTTATATGGCAGTACCTCTGGATTTATATGACAGTACCACTGGACATATACGGCAGTATCACTGGAATTTTGTGCTGGTTCCACTGGACT
This sequence comes from Pseudophryne corroboree, assembly GCF_028390025.1. Lineage (NCBI taxonomy): Eukaryota > Metazoa > Chordata > Amphibia > Anura > Myobatrachidae > Pseudophryne > Pseudophryne corroboree. The sequence goes on from NC_086448.1 coordinate 432,644,644, forward strand.
TATATTGCAGTACCATTGGACATATATATGGCAATATCACTGGATTTATATGGCAGTACCACTGGACATATATACGGTAGTATCACTAAACATACGGCAGTATCACTGGAATTATATGGCAGTACCACTGGACATATACAGCATTAATTCTGGACTGGATTTATACGGCAGTACCACTGGACATTTATGGCAGTAATACTGGATTTATATGGCAGTGCCACTGGAATTATAAGGCAGTACCACTGGACTTGATCTATACGGCAGTACCACTGGACATATATGGCAGTATCACTGGAATTATATGGCAGTACCACTGGACTTATAATGTAGTATAACTGGACTGGATTTTTATGGCAGTACTACAAGACATCTACAGTATTATCACTGGATTTATATAGCAGTACCACTGGATTTATACAGCAGTACCACTGTAATACAGAAGAGCGATCTCCAGGCACTGCTATATACAACTTTGATCCATATATTCCTGTATTTCTCAGAAAGAAGACATAACACAAAATATGTTCATTAGCAGATTCCAAATGCTACGATCAGTACTAAACGTCTTTGTTATAGGAAACTGACCTGTTCTAAAAACAATGCATTCCCATAAAGGTTTCTTTAAAACATCTTGTAGCTTTAAATAAATATTGGAAGGCTCATCTGAACCAGGCTTACCTTTATGTTAAGCCCTATGTGCATATAGAGGTATCTTTGGATTTCTGCTTGCACGCAGGCTTCCTATCTCCTCCACAGATAAATCCATTGTAGGTGAAAACAACAGCAGATTATATATAAAAAGTTTTATTCCATCATGGATAAGATAAAATATTCACTAACATAGTGAATCACATTTTTTTTATAAAAATCACAAAAACAAAAGAATAAAAAAATCACATACAAAGGAGGCTCCCTATTTTAAGCTGGTGAAGCCACTTCCACTGGTACCCCTTAGATGTATTGGGAAAATATTACCAGCCAATATTTGGGTTGGGATATATAATGCTCATAAAAATACCAACATCTGTGGAGTGGTCCAGCCCAGGGGTCCCTCTGTGATAACACGTGGGTGATGATGATGTTTTGCCTCTTTCTGATTTCCGAGTCTGGCGGGAAGTCCCAAGCGGGATTCGTATCCAGGCCCAGGACGTAATGTTCAGTAGGGTCCGATTCTCAGAGAACCGAACTGGCTCATCTTTAATATATATATATATATAGTTTTGCAGTATGTCCGGCACTCCCATGTAATGTATTACCTTGACCCGGTGCCCTTACTGTATGGATCAATGTAGACAGGCAAAGGTACGGCACTCGTGGCTCAGGATAAGCAAATGAAAATAGGCGACCACCATGTCAGCAAACAACGTTTCAATCTATTAGATTTTCATCAGGTTATGATAACCTGATGAAAATCTGATGGATTGAAACGTTGTTTGCTGACATGGTGGTCGCCTATTTTCATTTGCTTATCCTGAGCCACGAGTGCCGTACCTTTGCCTGTCTATATATATATATATATATATATATATAATTATTGTAGCTTATGTGCTGGAGTGATGGAGCTGGACTGGTTATTTATTATTCCCAGTAAATATAGTGCACACGTATTTACAGAGATTATTCGGCCATTCATATCAGTCCCTGCCACAGTGGAGTTTACAATCTATATTCTGTACCACATGTACACACATTAATGCTAGGGTTAATTTAGTTTGGAGCAAATTAACCTACAGTACTAGTATATTTTTGTATTGTGGGAGGAAACTGGAGTACCCTGAATAAATCCACACAAGCATGGAGAGAATAAACAAACTCCACACAGTTAAGGCCGTGGTGAGAATTAAACCCATGAACTCAGTGCTGTGAGGCAGTAATTCTAACCATTACACTATCTGTACTGCCCATGATGGTGCTGCTGAGTAGGAAGGGGTGACTGTAGGGTCAGTGGGTTGGGAAGACTGGCGGTGCTGCTGTGGGGGAGGGTGATCTTGGGGACAACATGTATGGGATGATGAGACTGGTTGTGCTCAGAGGTGTAGCGTGTATCCATAGCACCCGGAGCAAGCTCATGACATGGCGCCCCCCATATATACATAAACACATCCCCATCACTTTCATCAGCCACATCCCCTTCACTATTCTCAGCCCACACATTAAGCCAGGTAGCACCATATACACGTTACGCCAGGTAACCCCATATACACCACCCACAGTAATTGGGGCAGTGCCCTGTCACTGCCTCTTTATCAACCCATATGCTGTATTCACCCTGGTGTGTTTGCCACCACAGCTTCAAACTCTGCATCACTGGTAGAGTTGGGGGAATCCACTGTGGAGGTCTGAGGGAGATGGGTGCAGGACGTCACTAAAGTAGCTGGGACTCAGTAGCTGGCACCCGGCATTGTCTGCACAACATTAGTTGCTTGGCGGCCGCTGCTTCCCAAGTTAGTGCATGTCCAGTCCACATGGCTATTAGAGACGCAGCAGGTCCTATCGCCCACCGGCTCTTATGAAACTGATTACTAACTGCGGTCTGATTAAAAAAAAAAGATGCCAGGAATGCATGCCTGGGACAGTGCAAGATGGGGGACACACTTTAGCTGGTGTGTGTGTGTGTGTGTGTGTGTGTGTGTGTGTGTGTGAGGTGGACATGGTTACATACTGTACACACTGGGGCCTGGAACAGTTCACGTGGGCACACACAATCTGTAGCTTCAGGGAAGGGGGGGTTAAGCGACACACTGGATCCTGGGACAGTAAAAGTGGACACACACATACTATAGCTTTTGGGGGGGATGTCGAAGGTTGACACTGGCGCATGGGACAGTACAAGAGGGCACACACACACTGTAGCTTTGGGGGGGTTGACATTGGGGCAAGGGATGGTACAAGAGGGCACACACACACTATAGCTTCGTGGGGGAGGGTGATGCTGGGGCTTCAACAGTATAAGAGGGCACAAACAAACACATTGTAACTTGGGGGCGGAGGGGAAGGTGTACATGCTGACACATACTGGAGAATGGGGGAGGGCAGATACAGATATAGTGAGAAGCTGGTGCAAAGCAGTATTGTTTATAATGAGATTGAGCTACGTGTAGGAGCTCAGTAAAGGGGACACACCTTTGACATAGTTGTGGCAGCTGCTAGATACTGGTCTGCGCTTCTATCAGCTCCCGCTCTGTCCACACCATGCTTCCTCATCTCTGCATGGTGCACACTGCTCACCATGGTTCTGCTGCTGCACTGTCTCTTCCTACGCCTCCTTCCTCACCCCCACCCCTCGCACAGTGGAGGTAAAGTGCTAATTGGTGAGAGGCAGGCCGGCCCTCATTCATGGTTCCCTTCGCTCTGCTGCTCACCCTTCCTTCAGCTCCGGGACCCGGCGGCGCCCTCTGGTGGTTTCAGCACCTGGAGCTTGTGCTCCACTGGAAGTGGAACCGTCCTCCCTACACCCCTGGTTGTGCTTTGGAGGGAAGAGTTGATTGTGGGGGCAGTGGGCACAGGCATGGGTAACTGAATGTGCTGCTGTTTGGAGGGTAAAGTGGGAGATCACGGGTGGCAACTATATGGGTGGTGGTGGGTGCACAGTGTCAACTATCCAGTGGGGGGGCTTGTGTAAAGTTTTGGCTGTTTGTGGGGAGGGAGAAAGGTGCACAGTACACTACAGTAGCATGGATCCAAGTGTAACAGGGAAGCCCAGCAATAGTGATGTACTTCCACAGCTTCCCCTGGTCCTCCTCCCATCCGATACCACTGCTAGGTGTCCCAGTGTGCCAGAGGCAGCCTGGCAGCAGCTCTCTATGTACCCCATCTGTGTCATCCCTGTCTGTCTACCCCTCCCCTTAGAATGTAAGCTCTCACGAGTAGGGCCCTCTTCCCTCATGTGCTTATTCTTTTCTTACTTTAATAATCCTCAACTGCCCAGATCCCACAGTTTTTTGACCACCTGGAAACTTATCTCTGTTTACTGGTGTAGTTATGCTTAGTTGCCCTGTACTTGTCCTATATTGTATTCAACTGTAAGTCACTGTTTTCCTATTTTTTATGTGCATTTGTACTCTGTAATTGGGCGCTGCGGAACCCTTGTGGCGCCATATAAATAAAGGATAATAATAATAATAATAATAATAATAATAATGTACTGCCACAGCAACTCCTAGTCCTTCTTCTGCTTTGCCACCACTGCTGGAGGTCCCGGCATGAGAGGAGCAGCCAGGTAGCAGTGATGTACTTTTTTGCAGCTGCCCCTGGTCCTCCACCTGCTCTGCCGCTACTGTTGGAGGTTCCAATGTGACAGGGGCAGCCTGGCAGCAGTGATGTACTGATGTAGCTGCCCCTGGTTCTCCTCCCACTCCACCATCGGTACTACTCAGAGTCTCGTGGTGACTGGAAGCCCGGCACCAGTGATGGAGAACAAAGTAGGTAGACACTGCTGGACAGTGTTAGCCCTACTTATTGTTCAGTTGGGGGGAAAGATCCCCTACACCTGAACGATCAGTTGGGAAAAATCAAACAGGTTTGGTTTTTCCAGCAAGTTGGACCCTTTTTTTTCCGGGCATTTTTCGATATGTGGGAGTAAACGGCTGATTTTTGTTTGCTCCCAAACACAACACAACTATCGTTCCAAATTGCCAACTAGTTGGATGGTTGGAATGCTATCGTTCTAGTGTATGGCCAGCATAAGTAAGTTATAAAAGGTCTACGTCTCCATACCATAATGCATGTAGCATGCTGGTCATTTGCCTATACCTTTGTGAAATTCAACTGGAGACCAAGAGATGTCCCCGCTCTGCTACCTTGATGGCCTGCAGTGCTGCTGTCGGCTGCCACAGGCTCTGCCCTGTCACACTGACAGGCAGTGCTGGCAGAATGAACATAAGGTCTACTCCTTTGTGTGAGCCTCTCAAGTGCCTCCCCCTTCCTTCTCCTCCTTGGCTTGCCCCTCCACACTATACCTAGCTGGAAGACAGGCAGCATTGTGCGCGCACCTCCTCTCCTGAGTCTCCTCTCAGTCACTGAGAAGACACAGCAGTTTTCAGCAGCACCTCCCCTCCCCTCCCTTCCCATCAGTGCTGGATTCATGGGGCACCGATACACAGGAAGTCACATGATGCACAGGAAGAGCCAGAAGTGGAGCAGCATTGCAGTGTAGCAGCCTGCAGCACCACAGGCACACATAGGAGCAGAGGCCCAGATAACTCTCAGGTAAATTCTGCTGCAGATGAAGGAAGGGAGGGGGAGGGGGAGGGAGGGAGGGGGAGGGTGGGGAGAAGAGGAGAGTTAAAGTGTTATATCCATGTGTTTTTTTGGGGGGAGGAGTGACATATTAATATGTGCTGGAGGGTTATGTCATATTGTGTTCTTTTTGGGGGTTGGGTGGGTTGTATTATATTTGTTTTTTCGGGGTAGTGTCATATTAATGTGTGCTAGCAGGGGCGGATCCAGAAGAAAATGATAGGGGGGGCACCATGGAAGGGGAAGTACATTTGCGTGCGGCTTCGGTGCATGTGAGGTGGCGCTTCTTATACAATGCCCACAGTTGTAGCGCTCATTGGCCCTCATTACGAGTTCTTCGCTCGCAAGCTGCTTTTAGCAGCTTTGCACACGCTAAGCCGCCGCCTACTGGGAGTGAATCTTAGCTTATCAAAATTGCGAACGAAAGATTAGCAGAATTGCGAATAGACACTTCTTAGCAGTTTCTGAGTAGCTCCACACTTACTCGGCAACTGCGATCAGTTCAGTCAGTTTCGTTCCTGGTTTGACGTCACAAACACACCCAGCGTTCGCCCAGACACTCCTCCGTTTCTCCAGCCACTCCCGCGTTTTTCCCAGAAACGGTAGCGTTTTTTCACACACACCCATAAAACAGCCAGTTTCCGCCCAGAAACACCCACTTCCTGTCAATCACATTAAGATCACCAGAACGAAGAAAAAACCTCGTAATGCCGTGAGTAAAATACCTAACTGCATAGCAAATTTACTTGGCGCAGTCGCACTGCGGACATTGCGCATGCGCATTAGCGACTAATCGCTCCGTTGCGAGAAAAAAATAACGAGCGAACAACTCGGAATGACCCCCATTATGCAATGTCCACTGTACTGGTAGTGCCCCTTATATAGACCCCATAGTAGTGGTGCCCCTTATGCAATGCCCGTATTGCCCCCTGTAGTAATGTTGCCTGTAGTTATGCCCGCAGTCATTTAGTGAGTTTGGCCAATTAAAATGAGACGTGATACACAGACATATGCCCCCAATAGTGCAGTGCCAGATCCACAATTGCCCCCACAGTGCCAGATCCACAAATGCCCCCACAGTGCCAGATCCAAAAATGCCCCCACGGTGCCAGATCTAAAAATGCCCCCACAGTGCCAGATCCAAAAATGCCCCCACAGTGCCAGATCCACAAATGCCCCCACAGTGCCAGATCCAAAAATGCCCCCACGGTGCCAGATCTAAAAATGCCCCTACAGTGCCAGATCCAAAAATGCCCCTACAGTGCCAGATCCAAAAATGCCTCTACAGTGCCAGATCCAAAAATGCCCCCACAGTGTCAGGTATACAAATGCCCCCACAGTGCCAGGTAAACAATTGCCCTCACAGTGCCAGGTAACAAATTGCCACCACAGTGCCAGGTATACAATTGCCCTCGCAGTGCCAGGTATACAAATGCCCCCACAGCAGGTATACTATACAAATGCCCCCACAGCAGTTCTGCAGCTGCTTACCGCTGCTGCTGCTGCTGCTTCTCTGCCCGGCTGGCTCTGAGGGTGTCAGGAGGAGAGCGCGGCTATGTCTGGCGGCGTGTAGAACATCAAACTAGCCGCCAGTTCGTGAGCCAATCAGAGCTCGCGGACCGGCGGCTCCTGATTGGCTGCCGGTCTGCGAGCTCTGATTGGCTCACGAACCGGCGGCTGGTTTGAAGTCCGCAACACGCCGCCAGATAGCCGCACTCTCCTCCTGACAGCTGAGACACGCTGCCACTGGACTGAGCAGCAGCATGTCTCAGTGACACAAGCGGGGGGGGGGGGGCGGATGGGGCCACAAATGACAGGGGGGGCACGGGCCTGAGTGCCCCCTCCCTGGATCCGCCACTGTGTGCTAGGTAGTTGCATATTAACGGGGGGGATAAAGTGTCACATGCATGTGTTTTTTTGGGGGGAGGAGTGACATATTTATATGTGCTTGGGGGGTGATGTCATATTAATATGTTTTGGGGGGGTAGTGTCACTGTCATGTTATTGTGTGCTGGAAAGAGAGGTAGTGTTATATTAATATAAGCTGGGGGTAATGTCATATTATTGTGTTTTTTTGGGGGGTGGGTTGTATTATATTTGTTTTGGGGGGGTAGTGTCATATTAATGTGTGCTAGAGAGTTGCATATTAATGGGGGGGGGATAAAGTGTCCTATTCGGTGGCATAACTACTGCCCCTGCAGCCAAAGCGGAGGCTAGGAGGCACAGGGCTATGGGGGCACCGCCACTGATTCAGAGCAGATTGGCATGCGGACTAGTCTTCCGCATGTCAATCTGCTAAATGTCCCTTCCAAAATGGCCGCCGCCATGCAGGAGACATGCTAGAGGTCATACTTGATCTCTAGCGTCTAGGAAGTGCCGGGACCCGTGGGAGCGCATAGTGCTGGCTGCGGCCGGCAGCACCCTGCAGGCTGCAGACCTGCCAACTTGCTACCCTGGCGCGGTGGCGGCGGCAGCAGCAACAGGGGTATCGGGTAGCGGTGCCCGTGGCACACTAAACAGCGGGGAGCGGTTTGGGCAGCATTACTCCCCATGACACCCAGCACATGAAACCTCTGGCAACGAGCATAACACCCAGCGCATGAAAGCCCTGGCAACAAGAATGACACCCTGAGCATGAAAACCCCTGGCACCATGCATGGAACCAAGATCTTGAAACCCTTGGCAACGATCAGGTAATTTAAAAGTAAGTAATTAGAAGCCTTACTGTAGGGCTTAATGTGTAGTGGGCATTGCGGTGTGTGGCATAATGTGTCACAGGCATGACGGTGTGTGGTATACTGTATCACGGGCATTGTATGTGGCATAATGTCTTAGGGGCATTGCAGTGTGTGGTATAATGTATAACGGGCATTGCGGTGTGTGGCATAATGTGTCACAGGCATGATGGTGTGTGGTATACTGTGTCACGGGCATTGTATGTGGTATAATATCTCAGGGGCATTGTTGTGTGTAGCATAATATATAATGGGCATTGTGATGCATGGCGTAATGTGTCACAGGCATTACAGTGTGTGTCATAATGTGTCACAGGCATTATGGTGTGTGATATAATGCCTCAGGGACACTGCAGTGTGTGGCATAATTTATAATTGGCATTGTGGTGTGGCATAATGTGTCACAGGCATTACGGTGTGTGGTATATTGTCTAAAAGCCATTGCAGTGTGTGGCATAATATGTAAGGGGCATTACTATAAGGAGGAATAATGATAAATAATGTAAGGGGCATTAATCAGGATAATTTTTTTCCCTGTGGTTGCCAATGTCTTGGCGTGCAGATTGCAAAACTGGGGTATAAGGCAGTCTTTTCCTGCAATCCTATTCCACTTTCAGTGAAGCAACACCCATTTTAATGAAGCCACACACCTTTTTTGGCGCACGCGCCTTTGGCATGCGCAAATTCTTCACTTTGCTAGTGCCAATTATGGGGGTGGGGGGGCGCCAGAGAATTTTTTGGCTTGGGGGAGAAACATTTCTAGTTACGCCACTGGTCATATTCATGTGTATGTGCTGGGGGTAATGTCGTATTAATGTGTTTTGGGGGGGCTAGTGTCATGTTATTGTGTGCTGGAAAGGGAGGTAGTGTCATATTAATATAGGAACTGGTGTTACAGCGCATAAAGATTAGAACTAAAGAAAAATTTATTAAAACACATAAAACATGTATATAATATACAATTTGTACCACCGGCCGGCCAACGTACTAATTCAATACTGTATTTATAAACAGACTAGATACAACATGTAACGTGACATAATACTCTGTGTCCACTTGTAATTTTTAGCAACACATGCTGAGATAGTTAAAATGAAACTTTTCTGATGTTTACTGAAGCTTAATAGCACACAGAGTTCTCCCTTGTATAACTATAGAACAGTCACTTTTAGGAAAAACAAGAACCTTTTCTTCACAATAAATGAGAGCTTAGGAGCTGTTTAACTGTCCCATTTAGATAGCCAGAAATCCGTTGGTAAAGTGAAACTATGCTTCCTATAAAAGCGTGTCTGGCCAGACAATTAAACAATAACGATCTCACCACTCCTGCTTGTGGACTCTTTCACCAAGAGTGTCCTCCCCGGCTGCTGGTGCTTTAACCTTTATCAAGCAGTCATCTCTGGGGGATCTTAAATAGAGGTGAAGAATCCGTGGAGCGTTATAGCTGGCTAGCGAGATCTCTGGATACAGTGGTGCAAACTGCAATGAAATGAGTAGATGACGCATTTCCCCGCCTCCCTCCGGGTTCAGTGGCTTCTGATGAAGCCGCTGAACCCGGAGGGAGGCGGGGAAACGCGTCATCTACTCATTTCATTGCCGCTTGGTTATATTGTGGTTATTAACTAAAAAATTTTTTAAAATAATCAATAAAAAATATTTTTTATGAATATATCACTAGCGCTCCTTAGTGTTTCTATTGAAATTCAATCCATTTCTGAGTTGCATATTAACAGTATGTGCAGGGGGGGAGTTGCTTATTAACAGTGCTTGGTTTTCTGCTTTGAAACCCCAGTGGTGTGAGGGGAAAAAAGGAAATACTCACCTGCTCCACTATCATCTGTTCCCAGCTGATGCATCCTCTGACCAGAGACGTCACTGGGTGTGGTAAGTATATCTACCTTCTCCTGTCAGGATTCTGAACATCGGGATGCCACAGTCAGTATTCTGATTGCCGGTATCCCGATGCCGGCAAATCAGACCAAACCTAGCTCCTCATCTATGACAGGAGGCTGGTGCTTGCAGGTGAATGTCACCGTGCAGCACCTCGCTCCTGTCACTGCAGAGGAACTAGCATTATGGTGTCACCCCATCAGAGAGTGACACCTGGGTGTGGGCTGAACCTCCAGCTCTCTGCTACTGCCCCTGACCATTGGACCCATTCCTGCATGAACAAAGAAGCCGGCCAGAGAAGGTTAGTGTAGTGTGTAGGAAGAGAGGTGTAGGGTAGCGGCAATGTAGTGTATGGGGTGCACTGTAGCAGTGGTAGTGTAGTTTGTGCAGGGATGGGGGTGCAGGGTGGCGGCTGTTGTGTAATGTGTGATAGAGGGGCGCAGGGTAGCAGCTGTAGTATAATAAAGGGTATGCAGGGCTACGGCGATAGTGTAGTGTGTGGGGAGGGGGTTCAGGATAGCCTCTGCAATGTAGTGTGCGTGGAGGGGGTACAGGTGTAGTATGTACCTGTCCTGTGCCCGGCCTGTACTTGGAAGATCTCTCTGCTATGCTGGAAAAGAAGAGAACTGGAGGAGAGGCAGCACTTGGGAAGGTGAGTAGTTAAGACTAATTATGCTAATTGGAAAATTCCAAGGGGAGGGGCGAGTGCCGCATCAGTTCAGAGCAATTCCAACCATTTTTCCTAACGATATGGAATTTAGGAAAAATTGGTACAGTAGTGCTCTGGGACTGTGAGATAAAAAAACTCCTGCTGCTCAAAAATGAAAACATCCTGCACATATCTGAATAGCAAAAATCTTGTACCTGCTGGAAAAACCCTATAGGACAACAGGTGCAAGATTTTTACTATTCTCGCACCTAATTGAACATGTCCCTAAGGGGTCCATTTATCATTGATGTCATATTGAATTCGGGAGCTGGCAGCAGTGGAGGGATCGCAGCAGATATCGGAGAATACCAGCTTTACACTCACAACCAGGAGCTTCACTCATGTGCTTATCCTAATGCCACTTATGCTATCATCTTTCCCCAACTGCCTACAATGGTTCTGCTGTCCCACTGCTTATTTGAGTACTGTGACTGGTAATGCCGCAATCAGGGCTGTTTTTAGCCAATTTGGCTCCCAGTGTGAGATTTAAAAATGCACCCCCCCATTGACATAACAAAAAATGTGCCCCCCCCATAGATATAAAAAGAAAAGGGTATGCGCGCTCCCGGAAACGGGGCATGGCCTCGATAAAATGGGCATGGTCTCTGTAAATGGGCGTGGCCTCATCTGAAAAGACTACCTTACACCCCAGTTTTTGACCTTGCACCAACAGATCACGGCGAGCACAGGAAAAAAATAAAACATTTTATATATATATATATATATATATATATATATTATTCCATACACCGCAATGCCCTTGATACATTTAATCCCCATTACGGCAGGCAAGAGTCCCCATTTTCCACATTACGGCAGGCAAGAGTCCCCATTTTCCACAATACGGCAGGCAAGAGTCCCCATTTTCAACAATACGGCAGGGAAGTGTCCCCATTTTCCACATTACGGCAGGCAAGTGTCCCCATTTTCCACATTACGGTAGGCAAGTGTCCCCATTTTCCACAATACGGCAGGTGTCCCCATTTTCCACATTATGGCAGGCAAGAGTCCCCATTTTCCACAATACGGCAGGCAAGTGTCCCCATGTTCCACATAACGGCAGGCAAGTGTCCCCATTTTCTACAATACAGCAGGCAAGTGTCCCCATTTTCCACAATATGGCAGGTGTCCCCATTTTCCACAATACGGCAGGCAAGTGTACTCATTTTACACAATACGGCAGGCAAGTGTCCCCATTTTCCATATTACGGCAGTCAAGTGTCCCCTTTGTCCACAATACGGCAGGCAAGAGTCCCCATTTTACACAATACGGCAGGCAAGAGTCCCCATTTTCCACATTACGGCAGTCAAGTGTCCCCTTTTTCCACAATACGGCAGGCAAGAGTCCCCATTTTCCACATGACGGCAGTCAAGTGTCCCCATTTTCCACATTACGGCAATCAAGTGTCCCCATTTTCCACAATACAGCAGGCAAGAGTCCCCATTTTCCACATTATGACAGTCAAGTGTCCCAATTTTTCACATTACGGCAGTCAAGTACCCCATTTTCCACAATACGGCAGGCAAGTGTCCCCATTTTACACATGATGGCAGGCAAGTGTACCCATTTTACACATGATGGCAGGCAAGTGTCCCCATTTTACACATGATGGCAGGGGGGGAGAGAGAGGGAGACGCTTACTTACGTTTGAAACGGTTCTTCCCGCTCTTCGGCAGCCTCTCCCTCGTCTCGTGGCACCTGGCTCCCCCTGCAGCTTGGCTCCCCCCCTGAATCCTTGCCTCCTCCCTCCTCCCGAGTACCCAGCTCGGGGGGCGGAGTTTCATAGAATGACGCGGTGCGTCGTGATGTCACAATGCACCCGCGTCATTCTGCAAAACTTTGCCCCCCGAGCTGGGTACTCGGGAGGAGGGGGAATCACAGACCACAAGAAGTGCCGCGGCGGGCGCCCCGTGCGGTTGCACGGCTCGCCCGCCGCAAGAAAAGGCACTGGCCGCAATGTTTGTAAACCTTGCCATGTCCTACAATGATTTGTAATGTACTGTAAGTCACTTTTTCTTTTTCTGTCCATGCTATTCCTGTTTATTAACTTTGTAAGTTTGTGTGAACCTCTTGTTGATGATAATAATAAAGGATATTGAAGTATTTGTAGCAATTGACCAATGTTTTCAGGAGTTATATGGCCCTGGTAGCTGACGCCATCTTTAGAACGGCACTAGCCATTGTAGCCTGTGGGCTACATTTCACAAAATTTACCAGAAGAGGGATTTGTAGGATCTGCTGCTCCCCTCCTCCTGCTTCGAATCTGTCTGTTTTCAGTGGGTAGTTACTGAGAAGCTCTGACGTTTTGTCCTAGGCCAGTAGATATGGAGGGCATTAAAATGCTCTGGTTACAGCTTGGTATCAGTCATTGGGATGCACTGTATGTTGTGTAAAGGTCACTAGCAGTGACTGATTTTACCAAGGGGCTGCAGGGCTGCAGCACGCCCAGTAAAATCTGCTTCTTCTGTCACCCACTGACTCTAATCCTCCCCCCGTCAACCTCTGTCTCCTGTCATCCATTCTTGCCCGCTGACTCACTGACTCACCCTCTCCCCGTCATCCTCTCACTCTTTTCACATTTAAACTATGAAACATTGTAAAGGGTCATTTCAAGACATACAGATGTGCATGCACCAATGATCTATACGATTGCATGGCTTGTATGTTCCAGCGAACCAGATGCAGCTTGCCGCAGCTAGTCGCAAGCAGAATGCGGCCGCTTGCGGGTAGGATTAGAGCGATCACATCTGTATTTATAGGGGAGCGCAAAATGTATAGTTTGCAGGAGGGCGCCGAACACCCTGACTCCGGCCCTGCAAGCGATCCTGAATTTTTTTTTACATGATCAAAATGTAAATAAGAGCTACAGTATTTAACAATGTTTCAGTATACTTTTATTAACAAATATGCTTATTTGGAAATACAATTATACAGAATTGGGTTTAAATAGTTATTATTAACATAATTTTATCTTTAAAAAAAAAATATTTTTACATTTGAGGACATTTTTTAAACAAATATTAGCCAGTTAAGTGGTTACGTCACTCATACTGATCTATATTAGTAAATAGTAAACTGATGGTAATGGTGTTAAGGAGAAAGGACATAACTTGGAGCAGTAACATCAAATAAAAAGCACGTTATTTATGTATGCATGTAGTAATCAGTGCTGTACACAGATGCCTGAGGGTGCAGGTGTATACTGTATATTCCCCATGGGAGCCCCTCCAGGCCAGGACTGGAATGTGTGTGAACCGTATAGATGTGTAGCTTTCTTTGCAGTACATAATGTGATTATACACATCACGGCATAAAGTAAACATTCTGAGTGGAATCACAATGTTTCTGTTCTCTAAGATACAAGTGGGAGTGTAGCACTGCTTGTTGTAAATACAACTCATTTATTCCTATGCAACATGCCCCAGATATTGTATTTTATTATAAGGGGGCTAACAACAGCTCCTGGCACTTGTGTGTACCACACTTTTCCTCTTTGAGTCTGTCTGAGTATGGGGGTCATTCCCAGTTGATCGCTCACTAGTAACTTTTTGCAGCGCTGCGATCAGATAGTCGCCGTCTATGGGGGAGTGTATTTTAGCTTTGCAAGTGTACAAACATTTTTGCAGCCAACAGCACAAAAAAGTATTTTGCAGTTTCTGAGTAGCTCTGGACTTACTCAGCCGCTGCGATCACTTCAGTCTTTTCGGTCCCGGAATTGATGTCAGACACCCGCCCTGCAAACGCTTGGACATGCCTGCATTTTTCCAAACACTCCCAGAAAACGGTCAGTTTACACCCACAAATGCCCTCTTTCTGTCAATCACCTTGCAATCGGCTGTGCGAATGGATTCTTCGTTAAATCCATTGCCCAGCACCGATCCTCTTTGTAACCGTATGACGCGCCTGCACAATGCGGTGCATACGCATGCGCAGTTTTGCCAAGATTTAACCTGATCGCAGCACTGCAAAAAGTTTCTAGCGAGCGATCAACTCGGAATGACCCCCTATGTGTCATACTGAAGGTTACAAAGGAATCACTTCCACAGCCATAGAGTTTTGGAAAATAAGACTTATGCGGTATCCGGTCTCTAGGTCGACACCACTTAGGTCGACAGTCATTAGATTGACCAATATTGGTCGACATGCATTAGGTCGATATGGTTTCTAGGTCAACATGTACTAGTTCGACATGACAAAAGGTCGACATGAGTTTTTCACTATTTTTTTCATTTTTTAAACTTTTTCACACTTTACGAGGCACGTGGATTGAGAATGGTAACCTGTGCCAAGCGCAGCGATAGCGGAGCGAGGCACATTGCCCGAAGCATGGCAAGCAAAGCGAGCCATGCGAGGGGACACGGGGCACTAATTGGGGTTCCCAATCACTCTACGAAGAAAACAACAACAATTTTTTTTAAACTCACGTCGACCATTTGTCATGTCGACCTGGCTCATGTCGACCTAATGCTTATGTCAATCTATTTTAGGTGTTGACTTAGCCGCTGACGACCGATAGTGGTCAACCTAGTGACTGTCGACCTAAGTGTGGTCGACCCTAAGAACCACACCCGATTTATGCATAAACACTAGAGATGAGCGGGTTCGGTTCCTCTGAATCCGAACCCGCCCGAACTTCAGGTTTTTTACACGGGTCCGAGCAGGCTCGGATCTTCCCGCCTTGCTCGGCTAACCCGAGCGCGCCCGAACGTCATCATCACGCTGTCGGATTCTCGCGAGGCTCGGATTCTATCGCGAGACTCGGATTCTATATAAGGAGCCGCGCGTTGCCGCCATTTTTACACGTGCATTGAGAGTCATAGGGAGAGGACGTGGCTGGCGTCCTCTCCGTTTAGAGAAGAGAGAGACACAGTATTTTGGGGAGCATTATTAGGAGGAGTACTACTATACTGTATACTACTATACTACTTGCTGAAGTGATATTTATACTAGATTAGATAATAGATAGTGTGACTGTAAGTGTATTATCTGACTTGTGGGGGAGACACTGACAGTGGGGAGCAGTTAGAGTCTGAGAGCAGGACTCAGGAGTACATATAACGTACAGTCACAGTGCACACTTTTGCTGCCAGAGTCAGTGCCACACTGCCATTGTTGTGACCACACTGACCACCAGTATAATAATATATTTTGTGATTGTCTGCTTAGGCCTCGGAGTACTAGTTGCAAGTTGCAACGTGACCTGAAGTGACCACCAGTTTAATAATCAATCACCACCAGTTTAATATATATATATATATATATATATATAATTGTATATAATATATATATATATATATATAATATTGTATACCACCTACCCGTGTTTTTTTTTTTTTCATTCTTCTTTATACATACTACTATAGTAGCTTACTGTAGCAGTCTGCGGTGCTGTGCTGACCTGACAGTGTCCAGCAGGTCCGTCATCAGTCATTACATAATAAATATATATAGTACCTGTCCGGCTGCAGTACTAGTGATATTATATTGATTTCATCTCATTATCAATAATTTATCATCCAGTCTAGACTCTATATTAGCAGCAGACACAGTACGTTAGTCCACGGCTGTAGCTACCTCTGTGTCGGCACTCGGCAGTCCATCCATAATTGTATACCACCTACCCGTGTTTTTTTTTTTTTCTTTCTTCTTTGTACATACTACTATAGAGTATAGTAGCTTACTGTAGCAGTCTGCGGTGCTGCTGAGCTGACAGTGTCCAGCAGGTCCGTCATCAGTCATCATTACCTAATAAATATATTATCTACCTGTCCGGCTGCAGTACTAGTGATATTATATATACATACATATATATATTGATTTCATCTCATTATCAATCATCCAGTCTATATTAGCAGCAGACACAGTACGTTAGTCCACGGCTGTAGCTACCTCTGTGTCGGCACTCGGCAGTCCATCCATAATTGTATACCACCTACCCGTGGTTTTTTTTTTTCTTTCTTCTTTGTACATACTACTATAGTATAGTAGCTTACTGTAGCAGTCTGCGGTGCTGCTGAGCTGACAGTGTCCAGCAGGTCCGTCATCAGTCATCATTACCTAATAAATATATTATCTACCTGTCCGGCTGCGTACTAGTGATATTATATATACATACATATATATATATTGATTTCATCCCATTATCAATCATCCAGTCTATATTAGCAGCAGACACAGTATGTTAGTCCACGGCTGTAGCTACCTCTGTGTCGGCAATCGGCAGTCCATCCATAATTGTATACCACCTACCCATGGTTTTTTTTTTTTCTTTATTCTTTGTACATACTACTATAGTATAGTAGCTTACTGTAGCAGTCTGCGGTGCTGCTGAGCTGACAGTGTCCAGCAGGTCCGTCATCAGTCATCATTACCTAATAAATATATTATCTACCTGTCCGGCTGCAGTACTAGTGATATTATATATACATACATATATATATATATATTGATTTCATCTCATTATCATCCAGTCTATATTAGCAGCAGACACAGTACGGTAGTCCACGGCTGTAGCTACCTCTGTGTCGGCACTCGGCAGTCCATCCATAATTGTATACCACCTACCCGTGTTTTTTTTTTTCTTTCTTCTTTGTACATACTACTATAGAGTATAGTAGCTTACTGTAGCAGTCTGTGGTGCTGCTGAGCTGACAGTGTCCAGCAGGTCCGTCATCAGTCATCATTACCTAATAAATATATTATCTACCTGTCCGGCTGCAGTACTAGTGATATTATATATACATACATATATATATTGATTTCATATCATTATCATCCAGTCTATATTAGCAGCAGACACAGTACGTTAGTCCACGGCTGTAGCTACCTCTGTGTCGGCACTCGGCAGTCCATCCATAAGTATACTAGTATCCATCCATCTCCATTGTTTACCTGAGGTGCCTTTTAGTTGTGCCTATTAAAATATGGAGAACAAAAATGTTGAGGTTCCAAAATTAGGGAAAGATCAAGATCCACTTCCACCTCGTGCTGAAGCTGCTGCCACTAGTCATGGCCGAGACGATGAAATGCCAGCAACGTCGTCTCCCAAGGCCGATGCCCAATGTCATAGTACAGAGCATGTCAAATCCAAAACACCAAATATCAGTAAAAAAAGGACTCCAAAACCTAAAATAAAATTGTCGGATGAGAAGCGTAAACTTGCCAATATGCCATTTACCACACGGAGTGGCAAGGAACGGCTGAGGCCCTGGCCTATGTTCATGGCTAGTGGTTCAGCTTCACATGAGGATGGAAGCACTCAGCCTCTCGCTAGAAAAATGAAAAGACTCAAGCTGGCAAAAGCAGTAGCACCGCAAAGAACTGTGCGTTCTTCGAAATCCCAAATCCACAAGGAGAGTCCGACTCCAATTGTGTCGGTTGCGATGCCTGACCTTCCCAACACTGGACGTGAAGAGCATGCGCCTTCCACCATTTGCACGCCCCCTGCAAGTGCTGGAAGGAGCACCCGCAGTCCAGTTCCTGATAGTCAGATTGAAGATGTCAGTGTTGAAGTACACCAGGATGAGGAGGATATGGGTGTTGCTGGCGCTGGGGAGGAAATTGACCAGGAGGATTCTGATGGTGAGGTGGTTTGTTTAAGTCAGGCACCCGGGGAGACACCTGTTGTCCGTGGGAGGAATATGGCCACTGACATGCCTGGTGAAAATACCAAAAAAATCAGCTCTTCGGTGTGGAAGTATTTCAACAGAAATGCGGACAACAGGTGTCAAGCCGTGTGTTGCCTTTGTCAAGCTGTAATAAGTAGGGGTAAGGACGTTAACCACCTCGGAACATCCTCCCTTATACGTCACCTGCAGCGCATTCATAATAAGTCAGTGACAAGTTCAAAAACTTTGGGTGACAGCGGAAGCAGTCCACTGACCAGTAAATCCCTTCCTCTTGTAACCAAGCTCACGCAAACCACCCCACCAACTCCCTCAGTGTCAATTTCCTCCTTCCCCAGGAATGCCAATAGTCCTGCAGGCCATGTCACTGGCAATTCTGACGATTCCTCTCCTGCCTGGGATTCCTCCGATGCATCCTTGCGTGTAACGCCTACTGCTGCTGGCGCTGCTGTTGTTGCTGCTGGGAGTCGATGGTCATCCCAAAGGGGAAGTCGTAAGACCACTTTTACTACTTCCACCAAGCAATTGACTGTCCAACAGTCCTTTGCGAGGAAGATGAAATATCACAGCAGTCATCCTACTGCAAAGCGGATAACTGAGGCCTTGGCATCCTGGGTGGTGAGAAACGTGGTTCCGGTATCCATCATTACTGCAGAGCCAACTAGAGACTTGTTGGAGGTACTGTGTCCCCGGTACCAAATACCATCTAGGTTCCATTTCTCTAGGCAGGCGATACCGAAAATGTACACAGACCTCAGAAAAAGAGTCACCAGTGTCCTAAAAAATGCAGCTGTACCCAATGTCCACTTAACCACGGACATGTGGACAAGTGGAGCAGGGCAGGGTCAGGACTATATGACTGTGACAGCCCACTGGGTAGATGTATGGACTCCCGCCGCAAGAACAGCAGCGGCGGCACCAGTAGCAGCATCTCGCAAACGCCAACTCTTTCCTAGGCAGGCTACGCTTTGTATCACCGGTTTCCAGAATACGCACACAGCTGAAAACCTCTTACGGCAACTGAGGAAGATCATCGCGGAATGGCTTACCCCAATTGGACTCTCCTGTGGATTTGTGGCATCGGACAACGCCAGCAATATTGTGTGTGCATTAAATATGGGCAAATTCCAGCACGTCCCATGTTTTGCACATACCTTGAATTTGGTAGTGCAGAATTATTTAAAAAATGACAGGGGCGTGCAAGAGATGCTGTCGGTGGCCAGAAGAATTGCGGGACACTTTCGGCGTACAGGCACCACGTACAGAAGACTGGAGCACCACCAAAAACTACTGAACCTGCCCTGCCATCATCTGAAGCAAGAAGTGGTAACGAGGTGGAATTCAACCCTCTATATGCTTCAGAGGTTGGAGGAGCAGCAAAAGGCCATTCAAGCCTATACAATTGAGCACGATATAGGAGGTGGAATGCACCTGTCTCAAGCGCAGTGGAGAATGATTTCAACGTTGTGCAAGGTTCTGATGCCCTTTGAACTTGCCACACGTGAAGTCAGTTCAGACACTGCCAGCCTGAGTCATGTCATTCCCCTCATCAGGCTTTTGCAGAAGAAGCTGGAGACATTGAAGGAGGAGCTAACACGGAGCGATTCCGCTATGCATGTGGGACTTGTGGATGGAGCCCTTAATTCGCTTAACAAGGATTCACGGGTGGTCAATCTGTTGAAATCAGAGCACTACATTTTGGCCACCGTGCTCGATCCTAGATTTAAAGCCTACCTTGGATCTCTCTTTCCGGCAGACACAAGTCTGCTGGGGTTGAAAGACCTGCTGGTGAGAAAATTGTCAAGTCAAGCGGAACGCGACCTGTCAACATCTCCTCCTTCACATTCTCCCGCAACTGGGGGTGCGAGGAAAAGGCTCAGAATTCCGAGCCCACCCGCTGGCGGTGATGCAGGGCAGTCTGGAGCGACTGCTGATGCTGACATCTGGTCCGGACTGAAGGACCTGACAACGATTACGGACATGTCGTCTACTGTCACTGCATATGATTCTCTCAACATTGAAAGAATGGTGGAGGATTATATGAGTGACCGCATCCAAGTAGGCACGTCACACAGTCCGTACTTATACTGGCAGGAAAAAGAGGCAATTTGGAGGCCCTTGCACAAACTGGCTTTATTCTACCTAAGTTGCCCTCCCACAAGTGTGTACTCCGAAAGAGTGTTTAGTGCCGCCGCTCACCTTGTCAGCAATCGGCGTACGAGGTTACATCCAGAAAATGTGGAGAAGATGATGTTCATTAAAATGAATTATAATCAATTCCTCCGTGGAGACATTGACCAGCAGCAATTGCCTCCACAAAGTACACAGGGAGCTGAGATGGTGGATTCCAGTGGGGACGAATTAATAATCTGTGAGGAGGGGGATGTACACGGTGATATATCGGAGGATGATGATGAGGTGGACATCTTGCCTCTGTAGAGCCAGTTTGTGCAAGGAGAGATTAATTGCTGCTTTTTTGGTGGGGGTCCAAACCAACCCGTCATTTCAGTCACAGTCGTGTGGCAGACCCTGTCACTGAAATGATGGGTTGGTTAAAGTGTGCATGTCCTGTTTATACAACATAAGGGTGGGTGGGAGGGCCCAAGGACAATTCCATCTTGCACCTCTTTTTCTTTAATTTTTCTTTGCGTCATGTGCTGTTTGTGGAATGTTTTTTGGAAGGGCCATCCTGCGTGACACTGCAGTGCCACTCCTAGATGGGCCCGGTGTTTGTGTCGGCCACTAGGGTCGCTTATCTTACTCACACAGCTACCTCATTGCGCCTCTTTTTTTCTTTGCGTCATGTGCTGTTTGGGGAGGGTTTTTTGGAAGGGACATCCTGCGTGACACTGCAGTGCCACTCCTAGATGGGCCCGGTGTTTGTGTCGGCCACTAGGGTCGCTTATCTTACTCACACAGCTACCTCATTGCGCCTCTTTTTTTCTTTGCGTCATGTGCTGTTTGGGGAGGGTTTTTTGGAAGGGACATCCTGCGTGACACTGCAGTGCCACTCCTAGATGGGCCCGGTGTTTGTATCGGCCACTAGGGTCGCTTAGCTTAGTCATCCAGCGACCTAGGTGCAAATTTTAGGACTAAAAATAATATTGTGAGGTGTGAGGTATTCAGAATAGACTGAAAATGAGTGTAAATTATGGTTTTTGAGGTTAATAATACTTTGGGATCAAAATGACCCCCAAATTCTATGATTTAAGCTATTTTTTAGTGTTTTTTAAAAAAAAACACCCGAATCCAAAACACACCCGAATCCGACAAAAAAAATTAGGTGAGGTTTTGCAAAAAACGCGGTCGAACCCAAAACACGGCCGCGGAACCGAACCCAAAACCAAAACACAAAACCCGAAAAATTTCCGGCGCTCATCTCTAATAAACACAACTATTTTCTAGTCTCTTATTCTCTTTGTCAGGAATCAGAATAATCCTGAACTATTTAATTTCATGGTCCCTCCTACACTAGCACATTAGTTTAAACAAAGAGGGCCTTATTCTGGTTGAGATGCATCAGATATGTGAGATGCAGAGAGAACAGCAATAGTTACAGTGTGCATGCATCTTGATTTTGTACATACAGAGTTGCAACGCCGATCTGGACAGATGGCATCAGACCTGTAAATGGCGTTCCTGGACAGTGACTGGGAGATGACAGATGGATTGTTAAAAGACGCACAGAGATAGTGTGTCTTACGGGAGTGCTGCATGCAGGGCTGGTGCCAGGGTGTCTGGCGCCCCCCTGCAAACAAAACATTTGCGCCCTCCCATATGTAATAAAGGGACAGTGCTTGCCAAAGGGGCGTGGTCTCACATGGAAGGGGCGTGGCCACATAATAGTGTCCCCAATTCAAATTATGCCAAACAGTATCACAATGGTATTAACATTATACTACACATAGTGCCCCTGATTCATATTGCACCAAATAGTTGTGTACCTAATTCACATTACGACATACAGTAGTGTTCCTTATACACAATACCCACAGTAGTGTCCCTTATACAAATAACACCTGCAGTAGTAGTGCCACACAAAATGCCCACAATGATAGCGTGCCTAATACATAATGCTCACAGTAGTCATGCCACACAGAATACCCATAACAGTATTGCCACACACAGAACGTTCATACTAGTCATGCCACACAGAACACCCATAGCAGTAGTGCCAAACAGAACGCCCGCAGTAGTTGTGCCACACAGAACGCCCACAGTAGTCGTGCCACACAGAGCACCCACAGAAGTCGTGCCACACCGAGTGCCCACAGTAGTCATGCCACACAGAGCACCCATAGTAGTCATTCCACACAGAGAGCCCACAGCAGTAGTGCCCCAAAGAGCACCCACAGTAGACGTGACAAAGACTTAATCAAAAGTTGAAACGCGTTGGTGGAGCATGTGAGACTTGCAGAACATTGTCACCAGTAATCAGCTAAATGGTGAGGTACCCCGGGTTTTCCATCTATACCCTCACTTTGTTTGCTTTACCATTGAACATCTTGGTACTGGTTTTCTGCATTAATATTGTCCAGTTTTAAAGAGAAATACTTTTTATAATAAATTTATTCTCATAAATTCCTTCTTTTTCTTGCTTTATTGAGCATAAAGCGCATTTAAGGAATAAATGAGAAAAGGATACCGTGTCCCATTGAAAGATACCTTTACGTGAAAGAACAGCATCCTTTGAACGTAAGCCTTAAAGTGAGCACAAAGTATAAGGGAAGTTTAAAGTGTATGTTTGGTTCCTATGGTGTCGGGAATATACGAGAATGAAAGAAACCTTTATGGGTTTTGTCCAGAGTGTTTGAAAGTAAGCATGCATGTAAGTGACATTTCATCATCCACGTAAAGGGTGAACCCATACGAATAGATCATTGCACATCCCATAGAAATTGGGTTAGGAGGATCCCAGGTGGAAGGTGTATAAATTGACACCCCATGAAGGACTCTCCCTGAACATCTATATATTGTGTTTCTTTTTTCTATATACCGACAATTGGATTGGATCAACATATGGACTCAGAATGAAAACATCCATTTGACCCTAACAGGTAATATTAGAAATATCTTGTTAATTTGCGCCGCTATAAGAATCTGTCCAATTTCTTGTTATTTGTGCCACACATAATGCCCAAAGCAGTAGTGATCCACAGAGCGCCCACAGTACTAGTGCCACACATAATGTCCACAGTACTAGTGCCACACAGAATGCCCACAGAAGTAGTGCAACAATTAATGCCCCTTACACTTAAGTCATGCGAATGGGAGGAAATAGAGGTGGTGTGCGGTACTTACCAAACACAGATCCATGGAGAGTGCTGCCAGCACAGCTGTCTAAAGTGCAGTGGGGAGGAGGGAGGGAGCTTGAGGGACCAAGCCGGAGCAGCATTTCACGCTGCTGAGCGGGAGAGCACCGGCTCTGTGCTAGAGAGTGCTGCCGGCTCCGCTGCCTAAAGTGCAGTGGGGAGGAGGGGGTGGAAACAGAAGGGAGGGAGCTGGAGGGACCGAGCCGGAGCCGCGCTTCACGCTGCCTGCGTCTGTCATACAGTGTGACAGATGCAGCGGCAGCCATGATCCAGCAGCAACAGCAGAGCAGGGAAAGCGCCTCTCCGACCAGCGCCTCCCTGCTTTGCAGGTGCTGCTGAGTGGGTAGCGCCGGCTCTGGTTGCATGTGTGTTGTGGGAGTGTTGCTGAACCACTCACATAGGATGGTATCAGTATGTGATCCCAGTGGACGGTATGCCAGCAGTCACAATAACAACGCCAACATCTGGATTGTCAAGATCCTGACAGGGGCAAGGTAAGTGTTTAACGGACCCCCACCCACCTAACACTAACTCTTCCTTACCACAGCCAAAGCCCAACCTACCATCTTAGTGCCTAAACTTCACCCCCCCATATCCACAGCCTAACCCTAACCCCTTGGTGCCGAAATCTGCACTGCCACCAGGGGTGCCTAACCATAACCACCTCTCCCCACAACCTAACCCTAACCCCCCACCTCCGTAGCCTAGCCCCCAAGGTGGTTCCTAAACTTAACCAACCCCCTCCCTCCCTCCTAACCCCATCCCTCCCAGCTATACTTACCTTTGGCATACCAGCTGTCGGGATCCTGACCTGTTCTGGATTCCAACGTCGGTGTTCTGAAAGGTGTCTGGATTCTGGTGTCGGTAGTTCAGCTGCCGGGATCCCGACAGCTGGTATCTTGAATGTATACACATATTTATTATTTATTTATTTATTAACAGTTTCTTATATAGCGCAGCATATTCCATTGCGCTTTACATAGGAGGCCATACTAAGATCGAAAAACTTCACTTGCCATAGGGCTGCAGCAAGTTTTGATGGTGCAACTGATGTTAGCTGTAAAATCACATTACCCAATTTGTACACAATGACACAGTATAATAAAGTACCTGTTCAATTTTATTAATAAATGTAAAATACACTTAAATTCAAATATAAATTTGTGGGGCCTAAATCTTCTGAGACTGGTCTGATTTTGGAACTTAGGGGAAAAATGGTATGGAGTTGGTTTGGAGTTGCTTCTATTTTCCAAAACCAGCAACAGGCTTAGCTAGTCAGGGAATAATGCTGATGTACTGTGTGCGCCTGAGAAAGGCGTGTGAGTCAAAAAATGGGTGTGACCAAATGCCAAATGGGGTGTAGTCAATGAAAATTGGGGCGTGATATACATATGGGGGGCCAGATACACATATGACCTCAATAGTGCCAGATACACATATGCCCCACCGTGTCAGATATGCTCCTACAGTGCCTGATATGCCCACACAGTGCCAGATACACAAATGTCCCATGGTGCCAGATGCACAAATGCCCCATGGTGCCAGATACACAAATGCCCCCAGTAGTGCCATATATGCCCCCACAGTGCCAGATACACATTACCCCAGAGTGCCAGATACACATTGCCCCAGAGTGTCAGATACACATTGCCCCAGAGTGCCAGATACACATTACCCCACAGTCCAGATGCACATTGCCCCAGAGTGCCAGATACACATTGCCCCAGAGTGCCAGATACATATTACCCCACAGTGCCTGATACACATTGGCCCAGAGTGCCAGATACATATTACCCCACAGTGCTAGATACATATTGACCCCGAGTGCAACCCCCCTGCTGCTCACTACTGCCTCTGCTTCTGCTGTGTGAGGGGAGGAGAGTGCAGCGTGCACCTCTCCTGACCCTCAATGATTTTGAAGTCCAGTCTCTGGCGGCTAGTTTCTCAAATGAGGCGCCGGTTCATTAGCCAATCAGAGCTCGCGGACCGGCAGTCAATCAGGAGCTACTGCTGCCGGTCCGCGAGCTCTGATTGTCTAACAAACCGGTGCCTTACTGAGATTCACCCTGCCGCCACCGCCGGAGACCGGACACATCATAGAGCATTGAGGGGCAGGAGAGGCGCTGCACTTTCCTCCTCTCACACAGCAGCGGGCTACAGGTATGGTGGACAGCCCGGCGGTACGGCATACCAGCTGGGAATTTCTTACCGCTACGCCGTACCACCCTGTACCGCCATACTTGCAGTGCTGCTTATTCTTATTATTTCTCTATTCATAAGGTACTGTACCACAAATTTCTGCAGTACGATACATAGCAAAATTAACAAAACAGGGTTTATTGGTATATTAATTTGTGTTCTGTGACAAGTAAACTTCTTTTTTACTCATTTATGTATCATTTAATTACAGAATGACACATTTTTTTACTCTATGTTCTGTCAATAAGTTTTTTCCTTGTCAAAATTATTTTATACTTTACAACCCTTTGGGGAAAATAACAGACATCCTGCTTTGTGGCTTATTGTAGTAAAACAGGAAGAATTAGCATCAAAATGTATCAATTTACTAGTCATCAGAGTAGTGTTGCTCCTTCAGCCATCTCATCCTTTCACATCCAGATGACAATCTACAGTAGCTTCGCTATCGCCGGTGCTAGATTGAGCCTGCATGCAGGCTCAATTTAGCGGATCGCTCACTTCAGCGTGGTGTGAAATGAGCGCACTCCCGTCGTCGTCCCCCCTCGCTCAGTGCATCGCGCTGTGCTGAGCAGGGTGAGAGATGTGTGCTGAGCGGTCTGTGTTAAGATCGCTCAGCACACATCTCTTCCGTCAGTACTGGTCTTTACTGTTAGACACCATTATATCTCCACGGTAAACACTTTGAAACTGTACAGTACATCTTTTGATTGGATACATTTTCCTACTTTCAGCTAAAGATGTGCAGTTCGTTTTTACAAAAATTCAAAATCACACAAATTTAGGGGATTTTTCGGAGCTTCCCACGAGTTGGAACTTGGATTTACAGTAAGATTCAAATCTTGGATTTTGGATTGGTTGTTAGTCCATCCGTTGTGATTTCATGCACCATTTCACACAGGAAAGTGTCGTCAAAATTTACTGGAAATTAATGTTATTGATGTTAATACTGAAGGAACAAAAATAGGTTCAAATTACAAGATTTTAGCTGTTTAATCAATTTTCAAGAAATCAAATCCGAATCCGAACTTAAACACTTGAGGGTGTTTTTGCCAAAACTGAAAAACAAAACACTGAGATTGGTTTTGGCTAAACCACAACCAAAACACGAGGGTTTGCACACATCTCTATTCTCAGCAAACAGATTTTCAGTAAACATGGAGGACATTCATGGAGGACATTCTGTGAGAATGAACTTTAATAAATTATCTCTGACAGGCAAATTGGGTCATAGTTACTGCATTTCATTTGTTTTTGCTTAATGCTTTTTAATAAGTACTATAAATAGAATCATACTTGCCTACTCTCCCGTAATGGCTGGGAGATTCCCAAAAATAGGGTGGTGCTCCTGGCTTACCAGGAAAGTAGGAAAGTCTCCTGGGCGGTCCGGGGAGAAGGGGGGGAGGGGGTTGAGGATATGATTCAAGCTTATTTGCATCATCGTAGCCATGCCCCCTGCTGTACAATGCCTGTAATATTGGCATTGTACAAAAGGGGAGTGGTTTTGATTACATGAGTGTGCAGCTACGCCCTCACCCACTGCCTCCTCCACCGTGACACGCCCCTTCCTGTCCTCTATTACAACCCACACTCCCCGTATTTGCCACTGCTGTGCCGACCTGGCTACACTTTTCTAAACTACTTTTCCCTTAAAATAATACACACTGGAATGACACTTTAAAAAGGTAGAATATGTCTTATGAATGTAAAAATAATAATAATAATAATAATAATTATTATTATTATTATTATTATTTGTAAACTACTGATATGTCTTATTGCATATTGAAGTGTATTTTTGTAGAATTACTCATGTTAGGTTGCATGACTTATTAAGACATGGGGTAGCTTTCACATAAATACTGTAAAGTTCTCTTGTTGATATTGTGATCACAAATATATCAGGGTTATTTTATCCTTTTTTTTTTCTAACATGTATTTTTTAAAATAATTGTCTTAGATACATTTTGAAAATAAACGTCATCTTCCTAACAGGCATTTGTTTGAATGTACTGTATGTTTATTTTTTTTTGCTTCACTTAGTGAAATAATGGCTTTCCATTAAAATGCTTCACGACTCATAACTTGGCTTTAGAAAGTAAAAATATACAGAACGAGACTAAAGTAGAAAGTTTAAGTATGACTTGTAAGGCAGGGCAGCCAAAAATAATGCTGATTTAATGTTTTTGGACTATGCATGCCTGTCTTCAAATATAAAAGAAACCTACATATACTAAAAACAAATACACAATATAGGTGTCTGGTTAATAAATTGCTGATATTCAAATTTAAAATGTATAATGACTTTTTCTTATAATGTTCTTAACTTTCAAACACAATCAAATTCATGTATTCATTAAATGGCGTCTTAGTTAAGACTACTGACAGTATGTATATGGTATAATATGTTGATACTTTCTTTAATATACCAGAAAACAGAATGTTAGAAAACATCCTATCTAGAAATAGAGCCCAGCTATGACAAAATCCAATGGTACGCTCTTTAATATCCTGAAGGTTTACAAGATTATTTAAACCTAGGAAAGTCTGCTTATTTGTTGTGAGCTTTACAATAATATACAACTGATTCGCAGTATGCCACAAACAGCAACTACAATGTCTTACCTTTAAAGCTTAGGGATCTATTTACTCAAGAAAAATGTTGCCACTTTTTTCATTGCATTTTCTTATTCACATAAAAAGATATGCAGGGACAATCTATGCAATAAAGCTGTCCTGGCCAAGAGCTTGTTTACATATTCTGAATATGCAAAAGAAGACCTAGGGCGGTATTTAATTGTTTGAAAAGTCAGTTGGGTGTCTGTTTTTTCCTATCTAATACCCCTTTTCCACTGTAGCACGGGTCGCTGCTGTGTCACCTGACACGACTGTGACCCGTGCTACAGCCCTCTTTCCCACAGTGCTCACCAACCCTGCATATTGCCAGGTTGGTGACGCTGCTAGTAACGCGGCAGGGGCAGCACCGGGAGATTACATGATCTCCCAGCGCTGCCCTCCCATACACTGTGAACGGGAGCTGTGTCGCCTCGACGCGGCTCCCGTTCACACTAGAAAGCTTATCGGGTTGAACACGTGTTCAACCCGGCAAGCTACCCGAGTAGGATTCCCAGATCACTTGATCCAGGAATTTGCAGGGGGACCCTTTTCCATTAGGGAAAAACACGGGTAAATGCGCGCCCCCGTGCATTTACCCGTGTTTTATGGAGCTAGTGGAAAAGGGGTATAATAGACAGGAAAATACAGACACTTAACCGACTTTTTAAACAATTGAATTCCCCCCTAGTGTCTTTCTGTAATGAGCATGTGGAAGTGCATTTCACATGTCTGGAAAGTGAAGGATAGGAGCCAATGACACTGTAAAGTCAAGGAGGTGATAATTATCTATACTTTGCAATCACCATACTATGAACTGAATTGAGGAAGGGCTGTATTCTTAATACATGGTAAACTGTTCTTTTGCTGTTTAAGCATTATATCATTATGATTGTTGGTGGAGGTTGTTAAGGGTTGATTGAAACCAGAGCTGTGACTAGACATTTTGATGCCCTGTGCCAGAAATAGAATTGATGCCCCCTCCCCCATAACTAAAACAGGGACCGTGTGCACCAAAGTAGTGGATAAAAAAATATAGGGGTGTGGCTTCATGGGGAAGGGGCATGGTCACAAAATAATACCTATTCATATTACACCACACAGTAATCTCTATTATTCAAATTACGCCATACAGTAGTGCCACTTATACACATTATACCAGGTAGAGACCCTTATATACATTATGCCATGTAAAGCCACTTTTACACATTATGCCAGTTAGAGCCACCTTTTACACATGACACCACAGTAGAGCAGAGCCCCTTATATACATTACAACTGGTAGTCTCCTATACACATGACTCCAGGTAGAGCTCCCTTTTACACATTATGCCAGGTAGAGCTACCTTTTACACATTGCACCAGTTAGAGCCCCCTTGCACACATTATGCCAGGTAGAGACCCTTTTACACATTGTGCCAGGAAGAGCTCCTTTTACACAATGCGCTTGTTAGAGCCCCATTTTACACATTACACCAGGTAGAGACCCTTTTTACACATTATGCCATGTAAAGTCCCCTTATACAATGGCAGTTAGAGCCCCTTTTACACATTGCTGCAGGTAGAGCCCCTTTTTACACTGCATCAGGTAGAGTCCCCTTTTACACACTGCACCAGGTAGAGCTCCCTTTTACATACTGCATCAGGTAGAGCCCCCTTTTACACATTGCACCAGGTAGAGCTCCCTTTTACATACTGCATCAGGTAGAGCCCCCTTTTACACATTGCACCAGGTAGAGCCATCTTTACATACTATACCAGGTAGAGCTTACTTTTACACATTGCACCAGGTAGAGTCCCATTTCCTTTTACACAGTGCACCAGGTAGAGATCTCTTTTACACATTGCACCAGGTAGAGCCCCCTTTTATAATGGGAGTGGGGGGGGGTGTCTGTATCTGTGTGTTATATTTACATCCACCTCCGGAGCAGCTGCTTCCACCTGTTGGCCTTTCACCCATGCTCTGTTCTTCTCCTGCTGCGGGCACACAATAGGACTTCAGAGCTCAGGAGGTGCATAGCGTCGGAGGTACAGATTGCTGCAGGAGCGCAGCCGTGTGGGTGCTGCTGATGGTACTGCACCTACAGTGCTTATGCACTGTGTGCCAGGCACCACTAGCACGCCGCTAATTACGGTTCTGTTCAAAACCACTGATAATGTGTTGTTACCCATATTTAATTGGTGCATCAAAAGAGTGGCTGCATAGTCACATTGTACAGTACCAAGGGTGCAAATTATCATGAGTAAGTTTACTTAAAGTAACAACTAACACTATCCCTTTACTTTCTATTTTGGACTTGGCCAGTGCAACAGGCTGCACAGCCCACTTGAAATGGCCTGGATGCCACCATGTTTACATGTTATTAGCTATCGGAGACAAAAAGCTAAGAGAAGTTTCCTATAGCAACCACCATGTTCTGCATGAATGCTAGCTATAGTGCTTGCTGTGGGAAACTTCTTCACTTGTTCCTAAAAAGGTTTTATGATATTAACGTGTCTGAAAAAGTGGTTCCCAAACTTTTTTTTGTATCACGGTGCCCTAGAGCCACAGGATTTTTACTATGGCACATAGGAGTGCCATAGTAAAAATCCTGTGGCTCTAGGGCACCGTGATACAAAAAAAAGTTTGGGAACCACTTTTTCAGACACGTTAATATCATAAAACCTTTTTAGGAACAAGTTTCTTTAAAGTAAGTAAATTGTGTATATATGTCATCCCTAGGTTTAGTTATGTGGTGAAAGGTAGGATTTGCTTTTGTTTGTCCTCATATTTTTTGATTGGAAGCCACAAGCACTGGTTTTGCCTATTACCTTTACTATAACTAATTTTAACTGGTCCTGGACACCCAACCCAGTGTGCTATGACAGCCAGTATGGGCACCGCTGGTCTAAAACCATTATATTAAAACGTTGAGAAATGGTTCAGTAACTCTAATTGTGCATAGGAAGCAGCCTAGACAGGAAGAAACAAAGTTGCATAGGGCCTGGCAGGTTCCAGGGGTACCACTTTTATGGAGGGTATTTTTATTTGAGCTAGCGTTGCATGCCACTCTCTCTCCTCTCCTGTGAGGTGTTCCTGTTAGGGAAGGGGGGTTGTGGCTGCAGATGGTCGGGGCTAGTAGGTAGCGGTGGAAGATGGGGGAGGTAGTAGGTAGTGGGGGTGGATCGTGTGGGGTGTTAACAGTGGTGGAAGGCTTGGGGTGGGGAAGGTCTGTTTCCAAGTTTGTTAAAATAAGAATTTACTCACCGGTAATTCTATTTCTCGTAGTCCGTAGTGGATGCTGGGGACTCCGTAAGGACCATGGGGAATAGACGGCTCCGCAGGAGACTGGGCACATCTAAAGAAAGATTTAGGTCTATCTGGTCTGCACTGGCTCCTCCCCCTATGACCCTCCTCCAAGCCTCAGTTAGGACACTGTGCCCGGAAGAGCTGACACAATAAGGAAGAATTTTGAATCCCGGGTAAGACTCATACCAGCCACACCAATCACACCGTATAACTCGTGATAGGAACCCCGGTTAACAGTATGATAACAACGGAGCCTCTGAACAGATGGCTCGCAATAACAACCCGATTTGTGTAACAATAACTATTTACAAGTATTGCAGACAATCCGCACTTGGGATGGGCGCCCAGCATCCACTACGGACTACGAGAAATAGAATTACCGGTGAGTAAATTCTTATTTTCTCTGACGTCCTAGTGGATGCTGGGGACTCCGTAAGGACCATGGGGATTATACCAAAGCTCCCAAACGGGCGGGAGAGTGCGGATGACTCTGCAACACCGAATGAGAGAACTCCAGGTCCTCCTCAGCCAGGGTATCAAATTTGTAGAATTTTGCAAACGTGTTTGCCCCTGACCAAGTAGCAGCTCGGCAAAGTTGTAAAGCCTAGACCCCTCGGGCAGCCGCCCAAGATGAGCCCACCTTCCTTGTGGAATGGGCTTTTACAGATTTAGGCTGCGGTAGTCCCACCGCAGAATGCGCCAGCTGAATAGTGCTACAAATCCAGCGCGCGATAGTCTGCTTAGAAGCAGGAGCACCCAGTTTGTTGGGTGCGTACAGGATAAACAGCGAGTCAGTTTTCCTGACTCCAGCCGTCCTGGAAACATAAATTTTCAGGGCCTTGACTACGTCCAGTAACTTGGAATCCTCCAAGTTCCTAGTAGCCGCAGGCACCACAATAGGCTGGTTCAAGTGAAACGCTGATACCACCTTCGGGAGAAACTGAGGACGAGTCCTCAACTCTGCCCTATCCATATGGAAAATCAGATAATGGCTTTTATAGGACAAAGCCGCCAATTCTGACACACGCCTGGCCGAAGCCAGAGCCAACAGCATGACCACTTTCCACGTGAAATATTTCAAATCCACAGTCTTAAGTGGTTCAAACCAATGTGATTTCAGGAACTCCAAAACCACATTGAGATCCCAAGGTGCCACTGGGGGCACAAAAGGAGGCTGTATACGCAGAACTCCTTTGACAAAAGTCTGAACTTCAGGCAGTGAAGCCAGTTCTTTCTGGAAGAAAATCGACAGGGCCGAAATATGGACTTTAATGGACCCCAATTTGAGGCCCAACGTCACCCCTGCTTGCAGGAAATGCAGGAATCGACCCAGTTGAAATTCCTCCGTTGGGGCCTTCCTGGCCTCACACCAAGCAACATATTTCCGCCAAATGTGGTGATAATGTTTTGCGGTGACATCCTTCCTGGCTTTGATCAGGGTAGGGATGACTTCCTCCGGAATGCCCTTTTCTCAGTACCTTGGGAATGAGAGGCAGAGGAGGAAACACATAAACCGACTGGTACACCCACGGTGTTACTAGAGCGTCCACAGCGATTGCCTGCGGGTCCCTTGACCTGGCGCAATATCTTTTTAGCTTTTTGTTGAGGCAGGACGCCATCATGTCCACCTGTGGTCTTTCCCACCAGTTTACCAGCATTTGGAAGACTTCTGGATGAAGTCCCCATTCTCCCGGGTGGAGGTCGTGCCTGCTGAGGAAGTCTGCTTCCCAGTTGTCCACTCCCGGAATGAACACTGCTGTCAGTGCTAACACATGATTTTCCGCCCATCAGAGAATCCTTGTGGCTTCTGCCATTGCCCTCCTGCTTCTTGTGCTGCCCTGTCTGTTTACATGGGCGACCGCCGTGATGTTGTCTGATTGGATCAGTACCGGCTGGTTCTGAAGCAGGGGCCTTGCTTGGCTTAGGGCATTGTAAATGGCCCTTAGCTCTAGAATATTTATGTGAAGCGAAATCTCCTGATTTGACCACAGTCCTTGGAAATTTCTTCCCTGTGTGACTGCGCCCCAGCCCCGAAGGCTGGCATCCGTGGTCACCAGGACCCAGTCCTGTATTCCGAATCTGCGGCCCTCTAGTAGATGAGCCCTCTGCAGCCACCACAGCAGCGACACCCTGGTCCTTGCCGACAGGGTTATCCGCTGTTGCATCTGGAGATGGGACCCGGACCATTTGTCCAACAGGTCCCACTGGAAAGTCCTTGCGTGGAACCTTCCGAATGGAATTGCTTCGTACGAAGCTACCATTTTTCCCAGGACTCGTGTGCATTGATGTGCCGACACCTGTCCCGGTTTTAGGAGGTCTCTGACTAGAGATGACAACTCCTCGGCTTTTTCCACTGGAAGAAACACTTTTTTCTGGTCTGTGTCCAGAATCATTCCCAGGAACAGAAGACGTGTCGTCGGGACCAGCTGTGACTTTGGAATATTGAGAATCCAGCCATGCTGTTGTGGCAGTTCCCGAGAAAGTGCTACCCCCACTACCAACTGTTCTCTGGACCTCGCCTTTATCAGGAGATCGTCCAAGTACGGGATAATTAAAACTCCCTTCTTGCGAAGGAGTATCATCATTTCGGCCATTACCTTGGTAAAGACCCTCGGTGCCGTGGATAACCCAAACGGCAGCGTCTGGAACTGATAATGACAGTCCTGTACCACAAATCTGAGGTACTCCTGGTGAGGAGGGTAAATGGGGACATGCAGGTACGCATCCTTGATGTCCAGGGAGACCATGTAATCATCCTCGTCCAGGCTCGCAATAACCGCCCTGAGCGATTCCATCTTGAACTTGAACCTTTTGATATAAGTGTTCAAGGATTTTAGATTTAAGATGGGTCTCACCGAACCGTCCGGTTTCGGTACCACAAACATTGTGGAATAGTAACCCTTCCCTTGCTGAAGGAGGGGTACCTTGACAATCACTTGCTGTGAATACAGTTTTTGGATAGCCACCAACACTGCCTCCCTGGCAGAGGGAGTTGCTGGTAAGGCAGATTTTAGAAAACGGCGGGGGGGGACATCTCGAATTCCAGCCTGTACCCCTGAGATACTACTTGAAGGGCCCAGGGATCCACCTGTGAGAGAGCCCACTGTGTGCTGAAATTTCTGAGACGGGCCCCCACCGTACCCGGATCCGCCTGTGAAGCCCCAGCGTCACGCTGTGGACTTACCGGACGCGGGGGAGGACTTTTGCTCTTGGGAACTGGCTTTATGCTGCAGCTTTTTCCCTCTATCTTTGCCTCTCGGCAGAAAGGATGCGCCTCGAGCCCTCTTGTGTTTATGGGGCCGAAAGGACTGTACTTGATAATACGGTGCCTTCTTTTGCTGTGGGGTAGCCTGTGGCAAAAATGTCGATTTCCCAGCCGTAGCTGTGGAAACGAGGTCTGAAAGACCATCCCCAAACAGTTCCACCCCCTTATAAGGCAAAACTTCCATGTGCCTTTTTGAATCGGCATCACCTGACCACTGCCGGGTCCATAACCCCCTTCTGGCGGCAATGGACATTGCGCTTATTTTTGATGCCAGCCGGCAAATATCCCTCTGTGCATCACGCATGTATAAGACAGCGTCCTTTATATGCTCTACTGTCAGCAAAATAGTGTCCCTATCCAGGGTATCAATATTATCCGACAGGGAATCTGACCACGCAGCAGCAGCACTGCACATCCATGCTGATGCAATCACTGCTCGCAATATAATGCCCGTGTGTGTATATATAGCTTTTAGGGTAGCCTCCTGCTTTCTATCAGCAGGATCCTTTAGGGCGGCCGTATCCGGAGACGGTAGTGCCACCTGTTTTGATAAACGTGTAAGCGCTTTATCTACCCTAGGGGACGTTTCCCAACGTGACCTATCCTCTGGCGGGAAAGGGTACGCTGCCAATAACCGTTTAGAAATTATCAATTTCTTATCGGGGGAAGTCCAGGCTTCCTCACACACCTCATTTAATTCCTCAGATGCAGGAAAAACTACTGGTAGTTTTTTTCTCACCGAACATAATACCCTTTTTTGTGGTACCTGGGGTACTATCAGAAATGTGTAATACATTTTTCATTGCCTCAATCATGTAACGGGTGGACCTATTGGAGGGTACACTAGTCTCATCGTCGTCGACACTGGAGTCGGTATCCGTGTCGACATCTGTGTCTGCCATCTGAGGTAGCGGGCGTTTTAAAGCCCCTGATGACATTTGAGACGCTGGAACAGTCACAAGCTGAGTAGCCGGCTGTCCTATGTCGTCAAACCTTTTATGTAAGGAGCTGACACTGTCACGTAATTCCTTCCATAAGTCCATCCACACAGGTGTCGACCCCTCAGGGGGTGACAACACATTTACAGGCATTTGCTCTGCCTCCACATAATTTTCCTCATCATACATGTCGACACAGCGGTACCGACACACAGCACACACACAGGTAATGCTCTGACAGAGGACAGGACCCCACAAAGCCCTTTGGGGAGACAGAGGGAGAGCATGCCAGCACACACCAGAGCGCTATATACCACAGGGATATCACCTATAAAGAGTGTTTTCCCTTATAGCTGCATATATATATTATACTGCGCCTAAATTTGTGCCCCCCCTCTCTTTTTTACCCTTTCTGTAGTGC
Organism: Pseudophryne corroboree; assembly: GCF_028390025.1. NCBI lineage: Eukaryota > Metazoa > Chordata > Amphibia > Anura > Myobatrachidae > Pseudophryne > Pseudophryne corroboree. The sequence continues at coordinate 432,680,876 of NC_086448.1, forward strand.
AGGACTGCAGGGGAGAGCCAGGGAGCGATCCTTCCAGCGGAGCTGTGAGGGAAAATGGCGCCAGTGTGCTGAGGGAGATGGCTCCGCCCCTTTTTTCCCGGCGGGCTTTATCCCGCTTTTTGTGTTATTCTGGCAGGGGTAATTTACACCTATATAGCCTCTGGGGCTATATATGGTGTCAGTTTTGTCAGCCAAGGTGTTAATATTGCTGCTCAGGGCGCTCCCCCCCCAGTGCCCTGCACCCATCAGTGACCGAAGTGTGTGGTGTGCATGAGGAGCAATGGCGCACAGCTGCAGTGCTGTGCGCTACCTTGGAGAAGACAGAAGTCTTCAGCCGCCGATTTTCCGGACCTTCTTGCTTCTGGCTCTGTAAGGGGGACGCGGCGCGGCTCCGGGAACGGACAACGAGGTCGGGTCCTGTGTGCGATCCCTCTGGAGCTAATGGTGTCCAGTAGCCTAAGAAGCCCAAGCTACCACCACTTAGGTAGGTTCGCTTCTTCTCCCCTTAGTCCCTCGCTGCAGTGATCACTGCCCTGATCACAACTAAATACACATTCACAGTCCATATGCAATAACGAGGAACATCGACTGTTAGGTCAGCCCCATGGCTACTCAAACTGGACATGGCAGTAGTGACACAGATGCAATGTTTTGGTACTTACATGATCTTATTACACTGCTAGTATATACCCCACAAATGGCTATGACACATCTGCATTTTTGACGCCACTCAAATTTACCACCCGCAATCGATCCCTTGCTGTCAGTCACTCTCAGATGAGCTCCTCACTGCAAGCAAGATCGCAAAGGCCCCTTTACACATGTGCAGTGTGATGGCTGGGCATGTGCAGTCTGTACATATTCGCTCAGTGGCGTGAACATCGTTCAGAGTTTGCAGTCATGAATTAGCCCCATATAATACTATGGATTGTTTAGGAAGGGGGGAGGGGCAAATCAGTGTCTTGCTTTGGGCCCCATGAGGTCTAAATCTACCTCTGATTGCACTCACGAGAAAAAGGTTGAAACAAGTATGTCAATATAACAGTGAATTTTGAAGAATTCCATACGTACTTTCAGGCTTCTCATCAAATTGAACTACCAAGTGCAAAGTGTAAATAGGAAAACCACATGGAATACAAGGTGTAATGAGGTGGCAAGCCTGGGCACATCACTACTGTGTAGCAAGATACAGCAGGTCTTCATCTGTAGCAATCACTCCTCTTACCAGCGAGTTTTGTACTTTAAAGCTTCTTTGTCGAGGTATGGGGGAGTGTTCTCACAGTTCAGTTCTTATTCCATGTCAAAATAATCAAATAAAGTTCATGTACAACTTGGAACTAGAGATGAGCGGGTTCGGTTTCTCTGAATCCGAACCCGCCAGAACTTCATGTTTTTTTTCACGGGTCCGAGCGACTCGGATCTTCCCGCCTTGCTCGGTTAACCCGAGCGCGCCCGAACGTCATCATGACGCTGTCGGATTCTCGCGAGGCTCGGATTCTATCGCGAGACTCGGATTCTATATAAGGAGCCGCGCGTCGCCGCCATTTTCACACGTGCATTGAGATTGATAGGGAGAGGACGTGGCTGGCGTCCTCTCCGTTTAGAATTAGAATAGAGAGACACTTGATTTACTAATTTTGGGGAGCATTAGGAATACTCACTACTCAGTACAGTGCAGAGTTTTGCTGATAGTGACCAGTGACCACCAGTTTTATTTATAATCCGTTCTCTGCCTGAAAAAAGCGATACACAGCACACAGTGACTCAGTCACATACCATATCTGTGTGCACTGCTCAGGCTCAGGCCAGTGTGCTGCATCATCTATATATATAATATTATATATATCTGTCTGACTGCTCAGCTCACACAGCTTATAATTGTGGGGGAGACTGGGGAGCACTACTGCAGTGCCAGTTATAGGTTATAGCAGGAGCCAGGAGTACATAATATATTATATAGTGAGTGACCACCAGACACACAGTGCAGTTTATTTAATATATCCGTTCTCTGCCTGAAAAAAGCGATACACACAGTGACTCAGTCAGTCACATACCATATCTGTGTGCACTGCTCAGGCTCAGGCCAGTGTGCTGCATCATCTATATATATTATATATCTGTCTGACTGCTCAGCTCACACAGCTTATAATTGTGGGGGAGACTGGGGAGCACTACTGCAGTGCCAGTTATAGGTTATAGCAGGAGCCAGGAGTACATAATATTATATTAAAATTAAACAGTGCACACTTTTGCTGCAGGAGTGCCACTGCCAGTGTGACTAGTGACCAGTGACCTGACCACCAGTATATATAATATTAGTAGTATACTATCTCTTTATCAACCAGTCTATATTAGCAGCAGACACAGTACAGTGCGGTAGTTCACGGCTGTGGCTACCTCTGTGTCGGCACTCGGCAGCCCGTCCATAATTGTATATACCACCTAACCGTGGTTTTTTTTTCTTTCTTTATACATACATACTAGTTACGAGTATACTATCTCTTTATCAACCAGTCTATATATTAGCAGCAGACACAGTACAGTGCGGTAGTTCACGGCTGTGGCTACCTCTGTGTCGGCACTCGGCAGCCCGTCCATAATTGTATATACCACCTAACCGTGGTTTTTTTTTCTTTCTTTATACATACATACTAGTTACGAGTATACTATCTCTTTATCAACCAGTCTATATATTAGCAGCAGACACAGTACAGTGCGGTAGTTCACGGCTGTGGCTACCTCTGTGTCGGCACTCGGCAGCCCGTCCATAATTGTATATACCACCTAACCGTGGTTTTTTTTTCTTTCTTTATACATACATACTAGTTACGAGTATACTATCTCTTTATCAACCAGTCTATATTAGCAGCAGACACAGTACAGTGCGGTAGTTCACGGCTGTGGCTACCTCTGTGTCGGCACTCGGCAGCCCGTCCATAATTGTATATACCACCTAACCGTGGTTTTTTTTTCTTTCTTTATACATACATACTAGTTACGAGTATACTATCTCTTTATCAACCAGTCTATATATTAGCAGCAGACACAGTACAGTGCGGTAGTTCACGGCTGTGGCTACCTCTGTGTCGGCACTCGGCAGCCCGTCCATAATTGTATACTAGTATCCAATCCATCCATCTCCATTGTTTACCTGAGGTGCCTTTTAGTTGTGCCTATTAAAATATGGAGAACAAAAATGTTGAGGTTCCAAAATTAGGGAAAGATCAAGATCCACTTCCACCTCGTGCTGAAGCTGCTGCCACTAGTCATGGCCGAGACGATGAAATGCCAGCAACGTCGTCTGCCAAGGCCGATGCCCAATGGCATAGTACAGAGCATGTCAAAACCAAAACACCAAATATCAGTAAAAAAAGGACTCCAAAACCTAAAATAAAATTGTCGGAGGAGAAGCGTAAACTTGCCAATATGCCATTTACCACACGGAGTGGCAAGGAACGGCTGAGGCCCTGGCCTATGTTCATGGCTAGTGGTTCAGCTTCACATGAGGATGGAAGCACTCAGCCTCTCGCTAGAAAACTGAAAAGACTCAAGCTGGCAAAAGCACCGCAAAGAACTGTGCGTTCTTTGAAATCCCAAATCCACAAGGAGAGTCCAATTGTGTCGGTTGCGATGCCTGACCTTCCCAACACTGGACGTGAAGAGCATGCGCCTTCCACCATTTGCACGCCCCCTGCAAGTGCTGGAAGGAGCACCCGCAGTCCAGTTCCTGATAGTCAGATTGAAGATGTCAGTGTTGAAGTACACCAGGATGAGGAGGATATGGGTGTTGCTGGCGCTGGGGAGGAAATTGACCAGGAGGATTCTGATGGTGAGGTGGTTTGTTTAAGTCAGGCACCCGGGGAGACACCTGTTGTCCGTGGGAGGAATATGGCCGTTGACATGCCAGGTGAAAATACCAAAAAAATCAGCTCTTCGGTGTGGAGGTATTTCACCAGAAATGCGGACAACAGGTGTCAAGCCGTGTGTTCCCTTTGTCAAGCTGTAATAAGTAGGGGTAAGGACGTTAACCACCTCGGAACATCCTCCCTTATACGTCACCTGCAGCGCATTCATAATAAGTCAGTGACAAGTTCAAAAACTTTGGGTGACAGCGGAAGCAGTCCACTGACCAGTAAATCCCTTCCTCTTGTAACCAAGCTCACGCAAACCACCCCACCAACTCCCTCAGTGTCAATTTCCTCCTTCCCCAGGAATGCCAATAGTCCTGCAGGCCATGTCACTGGCAATTCTGACGAGTCCTCTCCTGCCTGGGATTCCTCTGATGCATCCTTGCGTGTAACGCCTACTGCTGCTGGCGCTGCTGTTGTTGCCGCTGGGAGTCGATGGTCATCCCAGAGGGGAAGTCGTAAGCCCACTTGTACTACTTCCAGTAAGCAATTGACTGTTCAACAGTCCTTTGCGAGGAAGATGAAATATCACAGCAGTCATCCTACTGCAAAGCGGATAACTGAGTCCTTGACAACTATGTTGGTGTTAGACGTGCGTCCGGTATCCGCCGTTAGTTCACAGGGAACTAGACAATTTATTGAGGCAGTGTGCCCCCGTTACCAAATACCATCTAGGTTCCACTTCTCTAGGCAGGCGATACCGAGAATGTACACGGACGTCAGAAAAAGACTCACCAGTGTCCTAAAAAATGCAGTTGTACCCAATGTCCACTTAACCACGGACATGTGGACAAGTGGAGCAGGGCAGGGTCAGGACTATATGACTGTGACAGCCCACTGGGTAGATGTATGGACTCCCGCCGCAAGAACAGCAGCGGCGGCACCAGTAGCAGCATCTCGCAAACGCCAACTCTTTCCTAGGCAGGCTACGCTTTGTATCACCGCTTTCCAGAATACGCACACAGCTGAAAACCTCTTACGGCAACTGAGGAAGATCATCGCAGAATGGCTTACCCCAATTGGACTCTCCTGTGGATTTGTGGCATCGGACAACGCCAGCAATATTGTGTGTGCATTAAATATGGGCAAATTCCAGCACGTCCCATGTTTTGCACATACCTTGAATTTGGTGGTGCAGAATTTTTTAAAAAACGACAGGGGCGTGCAAGAGATGCTGTCGGTGGCCAGAAAAATTGCGGGACACTTTCGGCGTACAGGCACCACGTACAGAAGACTGGAGCACCACCAAAAACTACTGAACCAGCCCTGCCATCATCTGAAGCAAGAAGTGGTAACGAGGTGGAATTCAACCCTCTATATGCTTCAGAGGTTGGAGGAGCAGCAAAAGGCCATTCAAGCCTATACAATTGAGCACGATATAGTAGGTGGAATGCACCTGTCTCAAGTGCAGTGGAGAATGATTTCAACGTTGTGCAAGGTTCTGATGCCCTTTGAACTTGCCACACGTGAAGTCAGTTCAGACACTGCCAGCCTGAGTCAGGTCATTCCCCTCATCAGGCTTTTGCAGAAGAAGCTGGAGGCATTGAAGAAGGAGCTAAAAGGGAGCGATTCCGCTAGGCATGTGGGACTTGTGGATGCAGCCCTTAATTCGCTTAACAAGGATTCACGGGTGGTCAATCTGTTGAAATCAGAGCACTACATTTTGGCCACCGTGCTCGATCCTAGGCCCTCATTCCGAGTTGTTCGCTCTGTATTTTTCATCGCATCGCAGTGAAAATCCGCTTAGTACGCATGCGCAATGTTCGCACTGCGACTGCGCCAAGTAACTTTACTATGAAGAAAGTAATTTTACTCACGGCTTTTTCTTCGCTCCGGCGATCGTAATGTGATTGACAGGAAATGGGTGTTACTGGGCGGAAACACGGCGTTTCAGGGGCGTGTGGCTGAAAACGCTACCGTTTCCGGAAAAAACGCAGGAGTGGCCGGGGAAACGGTGGGAGTGCCTGGGTGAACGCTGGGTGTGTTTGTGACGTCAACCAGGAACGACAAGCACTGAAATGATCGCACAGGCAGAGTAAGTCTGAAGCTACTCTGAAACTGCTAAGTAGTTAGTAATCGCAATATTGCGAATACATCGGTCGCAATTTTAAGAAGCTAAGATTCACTCCCAGTAGGCGGCGGCTTAGCGTGTGTAACTCTGCTAAATTCGCCTTGCGACCGATCAACTCGGAATGAGGGCCCTAGATTTAAAGCCTACCTTGGATCTCTCTTTCCGGCAGACACAGGTCTGCTGGGGTTGAAAGACCTGCTGGTGACAAAATTGTCAAGTCAAGCGGAACGCGACCTGTCAACATCTCCTCCTTCACATTCTCCCGCAACTGGGGGTGCGAGGAAAAGGCTCAGAATTCCGAGCCCACCCGCTGGCGGTGATGCAGGGCAGTCTGGAGCGACTGCTGATGCTGACATCTGGTCCGGACTGAAGGACCTGACAACGATTACGGACATGTCGTCTACTGTCACTGCATATGATTCTCTCAACATTGATAGAATGGTGGAGGATTATATGAGTGACCGCATCCAAGTAGGCACGTCACACAGTCCGTACTTATACTGGCAGGAAAAAGAGGCAATTTGGAGGCCCTTGCACAAACTGGCTTTATTCTACCTAAGTTGCCCTCCCACAAGTGTGTACTCCGAAAGAGTGTTTAGTGCCGCCGCTCACCTTGTCAGCAATCGGCGTACGAGGTTACATCCAGAAAATGTGGAGAAGATGATGTTCATTAAAATGAATTATAATCAATTCCTCCGCGGAGACATTGACCAGCAGCAATTGCCTCCACAAAGTACACAGGGAGCTGAGATGGTGGATTCCAGTGGGGACGAATTGATAATCTGTGAGGAGGGGGATGTACACGGTGATATATCGGAGGGTGAAGATGAGGTGGACATCTTGCCTCTGTAGAGCCAGTTTGTGCAAGGAGAGATTAATTGCTTCTTTTTTGGGGGGGGTCCAAACCAACCCGTCATATCAGTCACAGTCGTGTGGCAGACCCTGTCACTGAAATGATGGGTTGGTTAAAGTGTGCATGTCCTGTTTTGTTTATACAACATAAGGGTGGGTGGGAGGGCCCAAGGACAATTCCATCTTGCACCTCTTTTTTCTTTTCTTTTTCTTTGCGTCATGTGCTGATTGGGGAGGGTTTTTTGGAAGGGACATCCTGCGTGACACTGCAGTGCCACTCCTAGATGGGCCCGGTGTTTGTGTCGGCCACTAGGGTCGCTAATCTTACTCACACAGTCAGCTACCTCATTGCGCCTCTTTTTTTCTTTGCGTCATGTGCTGTTTGGGGAGGGTTTTTTGGAAGGGACATCCTGCGTGACACTGCAGTGCCACTCCTAGATGGGCCCGGTGTTTGTGTCGGCCACTAGGGTCGCTAATCTTACTCACACAGCTACCTCATTGCGCCTCTTTTTTTCTTTGCGTCATGTGCTGTTTGGGGAGGGTTTTTTGGAAGGGACATCCTGCGTGACACTGCAGTGCCACTCCTAGATGGGCCCGGTGTTTGTGTCGGCCACTAGGGTCGCTAATCTTACTCACACAGCTACCTCATTGCGCCTCTTTTTTTCTTTGCGTCATGTGCTGTTTGGGGAGGGTTTTTTGGAAGGGACATCCTGCGTGACACTGCAGTGCCACTCCTAGATGGGCCCGGTGTTTGTGTCGGCCACTAGGGTCGCTAATCTTACTCACACAGTCAGCTACCTCATTGCGCCTCTTTTTTTCTTTGCGTCATGTGCTGTTTGGGGAGGGTTTTTTGGAAGGGCCATCCTGCGTGACACTGCAGTGCCACTCCTAGATGGGCCCGGTGTTTGTGTCGGCCACTAGGGTCGCTAATCTTACTCACACAGCTACCTCATTGCGCCTCTTTTTTTCTTTGCGTCATATGCTGTTTGGGGAGGGTTTTTTGGAAGGGCCATCCTGCGTGACACTGCAGTGCCACTCCTAGATGGGCCCGGTGTTTGTGTCGGCCACTAGGGTCGCTAATCTTACTCACACAGCTACCTCATTGCGCCTCTTTTTTTCTTTGCGTCATGTGCTGTTTGGGGAGGGTTTTTTGGAAGGGACATCCTGCGTGACACTGCAGTGCCACTCCTAGATGGGCCCGGTGTTTGTGTCGGCCACTAGGGTCGCTTATCTTACTCACACAGCGACCTCGGTGCAAATTTTAGGACTGAAAATAATATTGTGAGGTGTGAGGTATTCAGAATAGACTGAAAATGAGTGTAAATTATGGTTTTTGAGGTTAATAATACTTTGGGATCAAAATGACCCCCAAATTCTATGATTTAAGCTGTTTTTTAGTGTTTTTGGAAAAAAACACCCGAATCCAAAACACACCCGAATCCGACAAAAAAAATTCGGTGAGGTTTTGCCAAAACGCGTTCGAACCCAAAACACGGCCGCGGAACCGAACCCAAAACCAAAACACAAAACACGAAAAATTTCAGGCGCTCATCTCTACTTGGAACACACATATAATAATAAAAAAAAATATATATAATAATAATAATACTACAGGTTGAGTATCCCATATCCAAATATTCCGAAATACGGAATATTCCGAAATACGGACTTTTCTGAGGGAGAGTGAGATAGTGAAACCTTTGTTTTCTGATGGCTCAATGTACACAAACTTTGTTTAATACACAAAGTTATTAAAAATATTGTATTTAATGACCTCCAGGCTGTGTGTATAAGGTGTATATGAAACATAAATGAATTGTGTGAATGTACACACACTTTGTTTAATGCACAAAGTTATAAAAAATATTGGCTAAAATTACCTTCAGGCTGTGTGTATAAGGTGTATATGTAACATAAATGCATTCTGTGCTTATATTTAGTTTCCATCACCATGATATCTCATTATGGTATGCAATTATTCCAAAATACGGAAAAATCCGATATCCAAAATACCTCTGGTCCCAAGCATTTTGGATAAGGGAGACTCAACCTGTAATAAAATCCAAGTAGTTCATTTTATTGTTTCTGTATGCGATGTGATTTGATCTGATAATTGCATCCATGCATTTGTTGTCCTGCTTTATTGATGCTTACCGATCTCATGTAGCTGTTTGGTCATAGTATACAGTATCTGTGTTTTGTCATACAGGTATTTACAGTTTATTAATACTGTCATTTCCTATGTATATTACTGCAGACTCCTCATGGCACCTTATAATTTAGAAATAATAATAATAATAATAATAATAATAATAATAATAGAGAGTAGAGTTGGGTAAATAAGAGCTGAAGAGATAATGGTTTTAAAAAGATGGAAAAGAGTGTGTCGGTTTGTGTACGGTGGAACACAATAGAAATAAAATAGTTTGCTATAAATTGAAGATAAATAGAAGCGGGAATATAATAGGTATATAACAAGAAAGATGACCATATAACGAGAGAATTTGAAATAAAAGTGGAATGGACAGATGTGGGTCAGGCTGTGGATTCAGTATGGATACAATTAAATGATTTCTGGAATGAATTAACTACATTGGACTCTACCCCAGCAAGACTAACCTGAGTGTGCCTGATATGTGGTTATGAAATGGTTTATAAAAACAAAACCATCTGCATGTCTAAAAATGAATAAATTCCCTCAAAATCTCGCAATCAATATTTATCTAGTCAGTTTTATCACTACTTACCATTGGATTTCTTTACCAAGGCACTAACAATTTAATAAGAGTTATTGTAAACCAAATAATTACTTGTATTTATTTATGCAGCATTCATAAGTAACTGAATTTATCAAGTTTGTGAATCCTATAAAAATGTATAAAATAGCACACAAAAAAGTCACAATGATTATTACATATAATGTATAATAAATGAAATACAGTATAGAATTACAAAACAGTTCATAACAGAATTAAAACAATAAACATAACACTCATGTATTATCAAGCAATTTGTATGAAGGTAGGCAACATTATAACTACCTCTTCATTAGCAGATCAACCCCAAGAAAAGATAATATACAGTATTTCATGAATTTAAAGCACACTTCTTTTCTCTACACCCCTTTTCCTTGTAAAGTCACTACAAAAGGTTCTGTGTCCATCTGCCACATTGCTGCCGACGCACCTGTCCAGTCTTCATCCGCTCCAGTGCTGCTGACGCACCTGTCTAGTTTTCATCATCTGCTCCAGTGCTGCCAATGCACCTATCCAGTGTCCATCTACTCCAGTGCTGTCAATGCACCTGTCCAGTGTCCATCTACTCCAGTGCTGCCAATGCACCTGTCCAGTGTCCATCTACTCCAGTGCTGTCAATGCACCTGTCCAGTGTCCATCTACTCCAGTGCTGTCAATGCACCTGTCCAGTGTCCATCTACTCCAGTGCTGTCAATGCACCTGTCCAGTGTCCATCTACTCCAGTGCTGTCAATGCACCTGTCCAGTGTCCATCTACTCCAGTGCTGTCAATGCACCTGTCTAGTGTCCATCCGCTCCAGTGCTGCCGATGTACCTGTCCAATGTCCATCTGCTCCAGTGCTGTCAATGCACCTGTCCAGTGTCCATCTACACCAGTGCTGCCAATGCACCTGTCCAGTGTCCATCTACTCCAGTGCTGTCAATGCACCTGTCTAGTGTCCATCCGCTCCAGTGCTGCCAATATACCTGTCCAATGTCCATCTGCTCCAGTGCTGTCAATGCACCTGTCCAGTGTCCATCTACACCAGTGCTGTCAATGCACCTGTCCAGTGTCCATCTACTCCAGTGCTGCCAATGCACCTGTCCAGTGTCCATCTACTCCAGGGCTGTCAATGCACCTGTCCAATGTCCATCTACTCCAGTGCTGTCAATGCACCTATCCAGTGTCCATCTACTCCAGGGCTGTCAATGCACCTGTCCAGTGTCCATCTACTCCAGTGCTGTCAATGCACCTATCCAGTGTCCATCCGCTCCAGTGCTGCCGATGTACCTGTCCAATGTCCATCTGCTCCAGTGCTGCCAATGCACCTGTCTAGTGTCCATCTACTCCAGTGCTGTCAATGCACCTGTCTAGTGTCCATCCGCTCCAGTGCTGCCGATGTACCTGTCCAATGTCCATCTGCTCCAGTGCTGCCAATGCACCTGTCTAGTGTCCATCTACTCCAGTGCTGTCAATGCACCTGTCCAGTGTCCATCTACTCCAGTGCTGTCAATGCACCTGTGCAGTGTCCATCTACTCCAGTGCTGTCAATGTACCTGTCCAGTGTACATCTACTCCAGTGCTGTCAATGCACCTGTCCAGTGTCCATCTACTCCAGTGCTGTCAATGCACCTGTCCAGTGTCAATCTACTCCAGTGCTGTCAATGCACCTGTCTAGTGTCCATCCGCTCCAGTGCTGCTGATGTACCTGTCCAATGTCCATCTGCTCCAGTACTGCCAATGCACCTGTCTAGGGTCAATCTGCTCCAGTGCTGCTGACGCACTTGTCCAGTGTCCATCCGCTCCAGTACTGCCAACGCACCTGTCCAGTGTCCATCTGCTCCAGTACTGCCGACGCATCTATCCAGTCTTCATCCATTCCAGTGCTACCAACGCACCTATCAAGTATCAATCTACTCCTGTGCTGTTGACTCACATGTCTAGTGTCCATCTGCTCCAGTGCTGCCTATGTATCTGTCCAATGTCCATCAGCTCCAGTGCTGCCAATGCACCTGTCTAGTGTCCATCTGCTCCGGTGCTGATTACGCACCTGTCCAGTGTAAGAAAAAACAATTTGTGTTCCCTAATGCACACTGAGTGAGTAATAATACTACATAATAATCAGATAATACGGAGATCTTAGTTGCGTATATCTGCAGATATAGGGTTAAGCCCCCAGGCAGATCGACAAGGCTTCTCCATCACTGGGGGTCCCTAATACTAGGTATGGGTCCAGGGTGCAGGACCCCATCATGCCGGCACAAGTCGGCTACCCCAGGTCAGCACACAGGTGAAAATTAATAAGGGTTAATAAGAAGCACAGAAGTGCTATATAAGTGAAGTGTGATTAAAAAACAAAAATATATACAAAGTGATTAGGAGGGATTGCTGACTCCAGAGTGCCATTGGAGAAGCCAGGGGTATCTCCAGGTAAGCTGGCTCTCAGATGCTGTAGGAGCCATTATCATGTGGCCTTACACTGGGCATTTAGACCCATACATATATGTAATTATTTATGGGGTGGGTGTGGGGTGCAGTGGCCCCTGTGTCGGTATAGCTGGGCGGCTTCAGGTCGGCACACCCTAACACTTTATTAACACTCATGATTTTCCCTATCACTTTGTATATATTTTTGTTTTTTAATCACACTTCACTTATATAGCACTTCTGTGCTTCTTATTAACCCTTATTAATTTTCACCTGTGTGCTGGCCTGGGGTAGCCGATATGTGCCGGCATGATGGGGTCCTGCACCCCGGACCCATACCTAGTATTAGGGACCCCCAGTGACGGAGAAGCCTTGTTAATCGGCCTGGGGGCTTAACCCTATATCTGCAGATATACGCAACTAAGATCTCCGTATTATCTGATTATTATGTAGTATTATTACTCACTCAGTGTGCATTAGGGAACACAAATTGTTTTTTCTTACACAGAATTACCCCTCCCTTTTAGCACCTGACTGATATTACATCTGATTGAATAGCTTTCCAATATTTGTGCACCTGTCCAGTGCCCATCCGCTCCAGTGCTGCCGATGTACCTTTCCAGTGTCCATCAGCACCAGTACTTCCAATGCACCTGTCCAGTGTCCAGCTGCTCTAATGCTGCCGATGCACCTGTCCAGTGTGCATCCGCTCCAGTGCAAATACGATGAAAAAACGTTTCTAAAGAAAGTAAAAAAAGATTTTAAAAAGTTGTCTATCCATAATGTATAGCTATGACTCTGCAGGCCATACCCCACTGTGTATTCATAACTATGACTATGTAGGCTGTACCCCACTGTATTCAAATAAGCGGTGTGACTCTGCAGTGTCAATTGTGAACAAAGTTTTTTTAAATAGTGTTTTTTTGTGCTGTACACCACTGTATATCTATAATGTACAAGTACTGTGGTCTCCACAGGCCGTACCCCACTGTGTTCACATAAGCGGTGTGACTTCACAGTGTAATTTGTGAACAAAGTTTAAAAAAGTTAAAAAAAAAGTGAAAAATGTGTATCCATAACATACAAGTACTATGGACACTGTAGGCCATACCCCACTGTGTATAAATAACATACAAGTACTGTGACTCCGCAGGCCTTACCCCACTGTGTATAAATAACATACAAGTACTGTGACTCCGCAGGCCTTACCCCACTGTGTATCCATGATATACAAGTACTATGACTGCTGTGTGGCATGGATGTGCTATAAACTTCTGTGTGTTTGTACCACTACTTCGTTGCTTAGCAACCAGCCTGCTCGCTGCAGGCCTTGGCTAAAAGTGGATGAAAACAATATTGTGAGCTGTGAGGTGATCAAAATTGACTGGAAGTGAGTGGTCATTAATGTTATTGAGGTTAATAATACTATAGGAACAAAAAAGGCTCAATAGGTAATACATGATACTGGTAAATGAGTTTATAGCACTGTTTACGGTTTGAAAATCACATCCCTTAGATGTTCACCACCAAGCTCGGCGTGACAATTCACTTTCAAGACAGGTGACAAAGATTAAAAAGGGGGGAGAGAGAAAGTGACGCATATGCAGCATGTGTGTTTGTGTGTGTGTGTGTGTGTGTGTGTGTGTGTGTGTGTCTAATCACGAGTAGACTAGTCAGCCAGTGGGTGAGAGCTTCTCTGCTCAAATCATGCACAACCAGTCTCACGTGGTCATGTGTCTGTCTGTGGCCAGACTAGTCAGCATGTGGGTGAGGGCTTCTTCGTTTGGCCGTTACTCCCAAAGTTAGACTTTGAAATATAATACATTTTAAAGCTGGGTGAGTCCAGCTTTTTAAAAAATAAAATGTGTCCCATCATTATGGGACATCCTGTAGATACCAAGGGTGCAAAGATGTATTGTAGTAGTGGCTGTAAGAACATGATTACGGATTCGGTATGATATCCCTGCTGTCGGTATCCCAGCGGTCAGGAGACTGATGGACTATCACCATCAATGGGTCCTTGCAGAGGCATTAATCGCTCAGGATAGAGAATTCACAGTCATGCCAGTATTTAGTATATGCAGTTACTGATTTAATCATTTATTAATACTTTGTTATATCCATATTGTATGGGCTCACTTTAACTTTGAATTTTTCAGCTGAGGTTATATATGTTAATATACAGTGTTATAAATAGCAAGTAAGTATAAATTAGTAGATGTACAGTAAATGAGTAGAAATCTGAGCAAATGGGAAAATATAGGAAAAATTAAATATGTGGAAATCAGAGAGGGCTGTTGGGGGATGTGCGGGCTAGGATGGGGTAAAAGAGCATAGTTAACGGCTGGTGGGTAGTGATATAAATAGAAGTAAGTAAATATTGCAGCATGTGGATGAGGGAAGTGATGAAAGGCAAGTAAAGCAGTGGGAGAAGTAATTAATATATATATAGTAAAAATATTATAATAATGATGAAAGTAATCAGCAAATATTAAATATTAGATTAAATGGCAGTGAATACTAAGGGGGAATTCAATTGTTTGAAAAGTCAGTTGGGTGTCTGTTTTTTCCTATCTAATAGACAGGAAGAAACAGACAGCCAACTGTCTTTTCAAACAAATGAATATCCCCCTTAGAATATAAAAGTACATATTTACATAAAATAAAATATTACTTTCACAGACAGGGTTCTTTTATGGACTGTCAGGGGTTCCAAATGCACATTAACAACAGTTTATGGATGTGGCCAGCGTTGCAATGGTCCCAAAGTCAACATTAATAATGTTGACAGCACAATATGGACAGCTAACATGACGACATCTGCAAAATGTTGACATGCTCCCAATGTCAATATTGTAGACGTTGACAACGTAAATTATGACATTAGGTTTAGAGTTAGGGTTAGGATTATGGTTAAGATTAGGAAATGGACATACTTACTACTGCAATCACAAATAAGATGTGAATAAGATGCCCGGTGATGGCAGATTTGCATGGGACCTTGCAGCTCACTCGCGCTGGGCGTCTCCCATCTCATGGTGTATTGAGGCTAGCTGTAATAGGCTAGTTGTGTGAGGGCACATCTGTACGGTTATATTCAGCATTCACAGATCTGCTATAAAAAATTGGGAACATGCAGAGAGGTAAAATGAAATTAAAGTTTTTTACAATAACAAAGATAAATAATCGATTAAATTAATGTATAATATTTAATAATAAAGATTTTTTACATACTTACATACATTTCTATAATAATATATAGAAATACTAAAAAACGGTTTGTGCTCAATTGAAAAAACAGCCAAGATTCCTAGTGGAAATTGTCATTGTAAATTACATTTGGCATGTAAAACTAGTAATTTAAAAATAAAATAGAAAAAAAATAACTAAGTATTAAAATATCTACACTGCTTGAATTTTCTCATTTCCTGTGGCTAAATATTTTTAAAAGTCATTCTTTTACATATCTGAATTAGCAATACACCAAATGTCATTGGACTAATATCAAGCAGTCTGGCTAAATGTAATCATGTTAGGTAAATTTCATATTGCAGCTCTAAAATTATAATGTTTTAATTTATGAATACATCTTTTGATATTTATTCCACATGGCTAGTGTTGTTTGATTAATTATTCACTTTAATGTTGCATACTAGCAAAAATGAGTATTTTATGTTAATATGACTAATTAATTTACAGTTGAGAGCAGTAGACTACCTCTAAACAGTGCTAATTTAAAATTAGTGATGAGCGAGGTTCGGTTTTACTCGGTTTTACTCGGTTTTACTCGGTTCTCAAAACGGCATCTTATTGGCTATCCAAAACACGTGACATCCGTGAGCCAATAAGATGCCGTTTTGAGAACCGAGTAAAACCGAGTAAAACCGAGTAAAACCGAATCCGCTCATCACTATTTAAAATGTTAACAAATTTCTTTCTATCTATCTATCTATCTATCTATCTATCTATCTATCTATCTATCTATCTATCTATCTATCTATCAATCTATATATCTAATATATCCATTTCCTTTCATCCATGACAATTCAGGATCTACTCAGGAAAGATAATCATGAAGCTGCTAATTTGGCATGTTCAGCAGTAATTATATTTATGTAGATTTATGTATGTTTGGAATTTAATCCTTGTGCCCATTCTTTTTTTACACATTTGTTTTTGTTATTGATTTTTGTTATTTTTTTTTAATTAGATTGTTTTATTCAGTTACTTATTTTACTTATTTTCTGGTGATCCAGCTTACATTACACGGTAGTTGAGTTAATGTTTTCCTGAATAGTTTGCTTGCGAGTTTACTCCTCTAGTTTCACTATCAGCAAGACAAACAAACCAAAAATCCCACAAAATTTCACAATGACAACTTGCAGCAATGCATATGTCCACTGTTGTGTTTGATGACTGCAAGACAGAACCGTGAAGATAAAAATAGGAATGAGAATAGTTCATGAGATACATGTAAATTTAAAAAAATAATTTAAGAAAATATAATAACAGGAGATCTAAAATGTTATGGATAGGATTTAACATAGAAGTCTCTGCAAGAGTTTTTCTTACTGCTTATACACGGGTTCCATCCATCTCCATTGGGAAGACGTTTGCCACACAATGGGCCTGAACCAGCCACACACATTTCTGATTTGATCCCAATGGTTTTGGGACCGTGACTGCTCCGGGGCTGCAGTACAAATGTGCTGTAAGATTGCAGGCTTCTGGTTGCTGCAGCATGATTGACATTGGGTGAGGAGATGGGGGTGAGCTGAAGCCAATGTCTCATTGGCTTTGGCAGGAAAGTTTTGGCAAAAGCCCTATTGGTAAGTTCCATAAATAGAACTGCAGCTATAGCAACATATAACTACTTGTTATGGGACTCATTCATTCAAAACCAAGACTACAGGATCTCCCCTTTCCACACGTACAGAATCCAGGCATGATGTTCCATTACTTCACCAGCTCACTACTATGAACAAAATTCAATATAAATTCTAATATTGCACTCACAGCAAGAAAGTTACAGCCCACATTTGATTTTGACAGTTCACATTCACTGCCATGCTTAAAGTTTGCATACAAGGATCCATGGGTTTTTTTTTTAAACACAAATTTAAATAGTATTTTATTAACAAGAAATGTTCAAAATAAAAAACAATAAAAATAATATAGCAACATATTTTATTTGTAAATATAATGTTTCTGCAGCAAACATTACAGATGATAGTGATTAATCCTGTGGGTATTTGGATTGCCGTTTTGGAGCCTTGATTTTTTTTTTTCCAAAATAAAATATGATCTGCAATCCCATGGAATTTAAAGGCATTGCAAGAGCATCTACAGCACTATGGGTAGGATGCATCCTGCCCTATAAATGTGAACAAACCATTATGTTTCATAAAAGTGGCAACAGAGCCTCAGATTACCCCCAATACGCAATAAGTGTAATATAAGAACATGCAATTAGACGGATACATACAAAACACATACAAAGAATGCCACTAGACTATTAGCTGTTATCTTTGCACACATGTGGTAGAAAAACAGTTGATTATCTTGCTCATTAGCTTAGAAGGCATATCATGTCACACATTGACAGCAGAAAAACAAATTATCACACAGATTACTATGTGCTCATCAATTATCCAGTCTTTTGCCAATATCTCTCAAGCCCTAGCCCACACAGGATTTTATACCTTAGTAATGAAAACTCTGTATTTATTTAATGAAATTATGTCAAGACAAATCTAATGCATCATTAGCTCAATGGTTGCGATGCATAAAAACACACCTACAGCTATACTGAAAGCTAGGACATTCAGTGTTTTCATAGAGTGACAATGTCTATTCTGTACTAAATGGTGTGGAAAATGGTAAATTAACTTTGGTGAAAACTAATCCACATCAGGCTTAATTCCTAAACAAATGCCCTCAGTAAATTGAAATCCCATGGACGTGGGATTTTACTAGAGATATGCACTGACCCCAATGTTATGGTTTTGGATCTGTATTAACTTTGTGTTTTGGACTTGGTTTTGCCAAAACCACCCTGACATGTTTTGGTTTTGGATCTGTATCTTTTTCCCAAAAATTATAACTGCTAAAATAACATAATGTGGGCCTATTTTTGTGCCTACAGTATTATTAATGTCAATAACATTAATTTCTAGTCATTTCCAGTCAATTTTGACCACCTCACAGCTTACAATAATGTTCAGTAACATGGGCCAAAGGCTGGCTAAACTAAGCAATAGAGCAACGGCAAAAGCATACAGCAGTTATTTCTGTTTTAAAATTTTTGCACATTAGTAATGTATTTGCAATAACCAATCAAATCAACTTGTAAGTACTTTCAAGTGATGTGCACCGGAAATTTTTCGGGTTTTGTGTTTTGGTTTTGGATTCGGCTCCGCAGCCGTGTTTTGGATTCGGAAGCGTTTTGGCAAAACCTCCCTGAAAATTTTTTGTCGGATTCGGGTGTGTTTTGAATTCGTTTTTTTTTTTTACAAAAAAAAACTCAAAAACAGCTTAAATCATAGAATTTGGGGATCATTTTGATCCCACGGTATTATTGATCTCAATAACCATAATTTCCACTCATTTCCAGTCTATTCTGAACACCTCACACATCACAATATTATTTTAAGTCCAAAAATTTGCACCGAGGTCGCTGGATGACTAAGCTAAGCGACCCAATTGGCCGACACAAACACCTGGCCCATCTAGGAGTGGCACTGCAGTGTCAGACAGGATGGCCGATTTAAAAATAGTCCCCAAACAGCACATGATGCAAAAAAAAAAAAGAGGTGCACCAAGGTTGCTGGATGGCTAAGCTAAGCGACCCAAGTGGATGACACAAACACCTGGCCCATCTAGGAGTGGCACTGCAGTGTCAGACAGGAAGGCACTTCAAAAAAATAGTCCCAAACAGCAAATGATGCAAAGAAAAAAAGAGGTGCACCAAGGTCGCTGGTTGGCTAAGCTAAGCGACCCAAGTGACCGACACAAACACCTGGCCCATCTAGGAGTGGCACTGCAGTGTCAGACAGGATGGCACTTCAAAAAATTGTCCCCAAACAGCACATGATGCAAAGATAAATGAAAGAAAAAGAGGTGCAAGATGGAATTGTCCTTGGGCCCTCCCACCCACCCTTATGTTGTATAAACAGGACATGCACACTTTAACAAACCCATCATTTCAGCAACAGGGTCTGCCACACGACTGTGACTGAAATGACTGTTTGGTTTGGGCCCCCACCAAATAAGAAGCAATCAATCTCTCCTTGCACAAACTGGCTCTACAGAGGCAAGATGTCCACCTCTTCCTCATCCTCTGATTCCTCACCCATTTCACTGTGTACATCCCCCTCCTCACTGGAATCCACCATCTCAGGTCCCTGTGTACTTTCTGGAGGCAATTGCTGGTGAATGTCTCAACGGATGAATTGATTATAATTAATTTTGATGAACATCATCTTCTCCACATTTTCTGGAAGTAACCTCGTAAGCCAATTGATGACAAGGTGAGCGGCTGCACTAAACACTCTTTTGGAGTACACACTGGAGGGGGGGCAACTTAGGTAAAATAAAGCCAGTTTGTGCAAGGGCCTCCAAATTGCCTCTTTTTCCTGCCAGTATACGTACGGACTGTCTGACGTGCCTACTTGGATGTGGTCACTCATATAATCCTCCACCATTCTTTCAATGGTGACAGAATCATATGCAGTGACAGTAGACGACATGTCAGTAATCGTTGGCAGGTCCTTCAGTCTGGACCAGATGTCAGCACTCGCTCCAGACTGCCCTGCATCACGGCCAGCGGGTGGGCTCGGAATTCTTAGCCTTTTCCTCTCAGCCCCAGTTGCGGGAGAATGTGAAGGAGGAGCTGTTGACAGGTCACATTCTGCTTAACTTGACAAGTGTCTCACCAGCAGGTCTTTGCACCTCTGCAGACTTGTGTCTGCCGGAAAGAGAGATACAACGTAGGCTTTAAACCTAGGATCGAGCACGGTGGCCAAAATGTAGTGCTCTGATTTCAACAGATTGACCACCCTTGAATCCTGGCAAAGCGAATGAAGGGCTCCATCCACAAGTCCCACATACTTTGCAGAATCGCTCCATCCTAGCTCCTCCTTCAATTTATCCAGCTGTTTCTGCAAAAAATAATAACACAAAAACTGGGCGCTGATAATAATTGCAATGATGTTGAATATTAATGATTTAGAACTGCTGCTTCATCCAGAGGTCACTGCCAACCTCACAAACAACTATTACAGGAAATATAAAGAATAATGAAGCGCTGTACAAATCAATATATATTTAAAACATATAACATTTAATTAACAATTACAAGACAAACATGAATCACACGGCCGGTGTTAATTCTATTATCATTTAAAACATATATAATATATGGTAAGTAATGTAGCCACTCCTGAATAATTTAGGCTGAATTAGTAGGCTGAATGTTAGTAGCCATTAGCATGCCTTAATGAAGCATGGAAAAAGTTAAAAAGCATAAATCTCTTTCAGCTGATGGTTTGATTATAGTTCAAGACTTGAAATTGGTTAGTAGCAAGCGTATTAGTGCAGGAATCTCCTTGCTTAATTGTAACAACTGCAGACAGATCTTAATATGTTATTGTACTTATCAGTCCAGCGTGGCCACGCTAAGCAAACAGCAACTCGGCGTGTCTTCAGACCATGGTAAGGTTTTACCGGGGTGACGTCTCACTCCTTTTACTCCAGACAGGTCCTCACGCTTGCGGTGCTGGTTGTATGCAGCAATTGATCCCAGCTGAGGATAGCACTCCTCTAACGCGTTTCCCCGCCTTTGTGCAGCTCGGCGGCTTCTTCAGAGAGAATTCTCTCTGAAGAAGCCGCCGAGCTGCACAAAGGCGGGGAAACGCGTTAGAGGAGTGCTATCCTCGGCTGGGATCAATTGCTGCATACAACCAGCACCGCAAGCGTGAGGACCTGTCTGGAGTAAAAGGAGTGAGACGTCACCCCGGTAAAACCTTACCATGGTCTGAAGACACGCCGAGTTGCTGTTTGCTTAGCGTGGCCACGCTGGACTGATAAGTACAATAACATATTAAGATCTGTCTGCAGTTGTTACAATTAAGCAAGGAGATTCCTGCACTAATACGCTTGCTACTAACCAATTTCAAGCCTTGAACTATAATCAAACCATCAGCTGAAAGAGATTTATGCTTTTTAACTTTTTCCATGCTTCATTAAGGCATGCTAATGGCTACTAACATTCAGCCTACTAATTCAGCCTAAATTATTCCAGAGTGGCTACATTATTTACCATATATTATATATGTTTTAAATGATAATAGAATTAACACCGGCCGTGTGATTCATGTTTGTCTTGTAATTGTTAATTAAATGTTATATGTTTTAAATATATATTGATTTGTACAGCGCTTCATTATTCTTTATGTTTCTGCAAAAGCCTGATGAGGGGAATGACCTGACTCAAACTGGCAGTGTCTGAACTGACTTCACGTGTGGCAAGTTCAAAGGGTTGGAGAACCTTGCACAATATGGAAATAATTCTCCACTGCACTTGAGTTAGGTACATTACCCCTCCTTTGCCTATATCGTAGGTAGCTGTATAGGCTTGAATAGCCTTTAGCTGCTCCTCCATCCTCTGAAGCTTATAGAGGGTTGAATTCCACCTCGTTACCACCTCTTGCTTCAGATGATGGCGGGGCAGGTTCAGGAGTGTTTGCTGGTGCTCCAGTCTTCGACACGCGATGGCTGAATGCCGAAAGTGGCCCACAATTCTTCGGGCCACCAACAACATCTCTTGCAAGCCCCTGTCGTTTTTTAAATAATTCTGCACTACCAAATTCAATGTATGTGCAAAACATGGGACGTGCTGGAATTTGCCCACATGTAATGCACGCACAATATTGGTGGCGTTGTCCGATGTCACAAATCCCCAGGAGAGTCCAATTGGGGTAAGCCATTCTGCGATGATGTTCCTCAGTTTCCATAAGAGGTTGTCAGCTGTGTGCCTCTTATGGAAAGCGGTGATACAAAGCGTAGCCTGCCTAGGAACGAGTTGGTGTTTGCGAGATGCTGCTACTGGTGCCGCCACTGCTGTTCTTGCTGCGGGAGGCAATACATCTACCCAGTGGGCTGTCACAGTCATATAGTCCTGAGTCTGCCCTGCTCCACTTGTCCACATGTCCGTGGTTAAGTGGACATTGGGTACAACTACATTTTTTAGGACACTGGTGACTCTTTTTCTGAGGTCTGTGTACATTCTCGGTATCGCCTGCCTAGAGAAGTGGAACCTAGATGGTATTTGGTACTGGGGACACACTATCTCAATAAATTCTCTAATTCCCTGTGAATTAATGGTGGATACCGGACACACGTTTAACACCACCCAGGCTGCCAAGGCCTGAGTTAACTGCTTTGCAGCAGGATGACTGCTGTGATATTTCATCTTCCTCGCAAAGGACTGTTGGACAGTCAATTGATTACTGGAAGTAGTACAAGAGGTCTTCCGACTTCCCCTCTGGGATGACGATCGACTCCCAGCAGCAACAACAGCAGCGCCAGCATCAGTAAGCGTTACACTCAAGAATGCATCAGAGGAATCCCAGGCAGGAGAGGACTCGTCAGACTTGACAGTGACATGGCCTGCAGGACTATTGGCTTTCCTGTCTAAGGAGGAAATTGACACTGAGGGAGTTGGTGGTGTGGTTTGCAGGAGCTTGGTTACAAGAGGAAGGGATTTAGTTGTCAGTGGACTGCTTCCGCTGTCACCCAAAGTTTTTGAACTTGTCAATGACTTCTGATGAATGCGCTCCAGGTGCCGTATAAGGGAGGATGTTCCTAGGTGGTAAACATCCTTACCCCTACTTATTAAAGCTTGACAAAGGCAACACACGGCTTGACAAATGTTGTCCGCATTTCTGTTAAAATAATTCCACACCGACGAGGTGATTTTTTTTTTTAATTTGACCAGGCATGTCAATGGCCATATTCGTCCCACGGACAACAGGTGTCTCCCCAGGTGCCTGACTAAAACAAACCACCTCACCATCAGAATCCTCCTTGTAAATTTCCTCCTCAGCGCTAGCAACACCCATATCCTCATCCTGGTGTACTTCAATAGTGACATCTTCAATTTGACTATCAGGAACTGGACTGCGGGTGCTCCTTCCAGCACTTGCAGGGGGCATGCAAATGGTGGAAGGCGCCACCTCTTCCCATCCAGTGTTGGGAAGGTCAGGCATCGCAACCAACACAATTGGACTCTCCTTGGGGATTTGTGATTTAGAAGAACGCACAGTTCTTTGCTGTGCTTTTGCCAGCTTAAGTCTTTTCATTTTTCTAGCGAGAGGATGAGTGCTTCCATCCTCATGTGAATCTGAACCACTAGCCATGAACATAGGCCAGGGCCTCAGCCGTTCCTTGCCACTCCGTGTCGTAAATGGCATATTGGCAAGTTTACGCTTCTCATCAGACGCTTTTAATTTAGATTTTTGGGTCATTTTACTGAACTTTTGTTTTTTGAATTTTACATGCTCTCTACTATGAGAGCTATTGGGCATCGGCCTTGGCAGACGACGTTGATGGCATTTCATCGTCTCGGCCATGACTAGTGGCAGCAGCTTCAGCACGAGGTGGAAGTGGATCTTGATCTTTCCCTATTTTTGTTCTACATTTTTTAATGTGTGGAATTAAATGCCAGTAATATATCAATAGCAATGGCCTACTGTACCGTACTGCTATTTATTATATACTGGTGGTCAGCAAAATTCTGCACTGTCCTCCTACTATATATACTGCGCACAACTAAAATGCACCACAGGTATGGATGGATAGTATACTTGATGAAACAGAGGTAGGTAGAGCAGTGGCCTACTGTACCGTACTGCTATATACTATATACTGGTGGTCAGCAAAATTCTGCACTGTCCTCCTACTATATATACTGCACACAACTAAAATGCACCACAGGTATGGATGGATAGTATACTTGACGACACAGAGGTAGGTAGAGCAGTGGACTATTGTACCGTACTGCTATATATTATATACTGGTGGTCAGCAAAATTCTGCACTGTCCTCCTACTATATAATACTGCGCACAACTAAAATGCACCACAGGTATGGATGGATAGTATACTTGACGACACAGAGGTAGGTAGAGCAGTGGCCTACTGTACTGTACTGCTATATATTATATACTGGTGGTCAGCAAAATTCTGCACTGTCCTCCTACTATATAATACTGCGCAAAACTAAAATGCACCACATGTATGGATGGATAGTATACTTGACGACACAGAGGTAGGTAGAGCAGTGGACTACTGTACCGTACTGCTATATAATACTGGTCGTCACTGGTCAGCAAAATTCTGCACCGTCCTCCTATACTACAATGCAGCACAGATATGGAGCGTTTTTCAGGCAGAGAACGTAGATATTTTTCAGCACACTGAGCACAGATATTTGCAAGCACACTGAGCACAGATATCTGCAGCACACTGAACACAGAAACTGAGAGAACGCTGCACGTCCTCTCCCTATCATCTCCAATGCACGAGTGAAAATGGCGTCGACGCGCGGCTCCTTATATAGAATACGAATCTCGCGAGAATCCGACAGCGTGATGATGACGTTCGGGCGCGCTCGGGTTAACTGAGCAAGGCGGGAGGATCCGAGTCTGCATCGGAACCGTGTAAAATGGGTGAAGTTCAGGGGGGTTCGGATTCCGAGAAACCGAACCCGCTCATCAGTACTTTCAATAGAAAACAATACAACACAGACATTTATTAAGAATTGTGTATGGAATATCATTGCTCTAAATTTATAGTAGTTAACAAACAGCATGTGTAAAACAGCAGACGTGGATGACCCCTACACTATTGCACATGCCCCCATCACATGCCTATGCTAAGTGCCCTACCTGTAAGACCCCCCTGGGGGCCCCGGGCCACTGATGACTGGCACTATATTAACCCCGATAAATCAGCCTTTTTTTAGCAGTACCCCAAAATCTCCCTAACCATAAAATAGTGTTCCCTACCTGCGTATCGGATGCAGTGTGGGTTGGATAAAGCGCAGGTCAGATACAGTGAAGGTCAGAAACAGTGCAGGTTGTATACGGTGCAGTTTAGAGTGCTGGTTGGATATAGTGTAGTTTACAGTGCTGGTTGGATATAGTGTAGTTTACAGTGCTGGTTGGATACAGTGTTGTTGGAAACAGTATGGTTCAGATACTGTGGGTCAGATACAGAGCGGGTTTGATACAGTGCAGATCAGATACACTGCAAGATACAGACAGTTCAGGTCAGATACAGAGAATTGGATGCAGTACAGGTTGGATACAGTGCAGGTTGCAGTAAAAGTTGGATACAGTGTGCGTCAGATACAGTGCAGGTTGGATACAGTGCTGGTCGAATACAGTGCAGGTTACACAAAAGGGCAGGTAAGATATAGGCTAGGATTTAATAAATTCTGACTTCAACAGCAGTGCGTGATACCAGCTAAATTTAGATTATTTTTTTTTAAATGGGCTATCAGGTACATGATTGCCCCTTTAAAAATACATCCGAGTGTGAGTTGGATACAGTGTGGGTTCAATACAGTGCAGGTCGGAGACAGCGCAGGTTACAGTGCAGATCGGATAAAATGTATGTTGGATGCACCAATAGTGCACTTACTGTGACAGCAGACAGGAGAGGGGGCCCCAGTGATAAGTGCTCCAAGCAGTGTCTTTGAGGATGATGATGCTGACAGTATCAGCAGTGCAGGGGGTGCTGACTTTGTTCTCTGTGTGGGAGTGTCGGCAGTGCTGGAGTGCTGGCGATGTTCTCTGTGTAGGGGGGTACTAGCAGTGTCCGCAGTGTAGGGGTTTCAGTGGTGTCAGCTGTGCGGGGGTTTCGGTGGTGTTGGAAATGCGAGGGTGCCGGCGGTGTTACCAGTTCAGGGATGCCAGCGGTGCCGGCAATGTCCTCTATACGGGGGTTCCAGCAGTTTCCTTGGTGTGGGTGTGCGAGGCAGTGGAAGGGTGCCGGTGGTATTAGCATGGTGGGGTGGTGCTGTAAATGTCAGCAGTGCAGGGGGTGCAAGTGGTGTGGGCAGAGAAGGGAGTGCAGTGCTGCCGGCAGTGCTGGCAGTGTCCTCCATGCAGGGGCATCAACAGCTTCCTGTGTGTGGATGTGCCAGTGGTCTCAGCAGTGCGGGGGGTGCCGGTGGTGTCTTCTGTATGGGGGTGCAGGCAGAGTCAGCGGTTTAGGCATGGGGAGGTGCCGGCATTGTCCTCAGTGTAGGTGGTGCAGATGGTCGGCATCTTTAACGCTGTGCCCATTGAACTCTGTGGGCAAGTGCTAATTGGCTGAGAGCCATGTCAGACTGCTCTCTCAGTCAGTCAGCCCATTGAATTCAATGGGACTGGCGTCCATGGCAAAACCGCAAGCTTTGACAGCGGAATCTCAAAGTTTTGCCCCGACTGGGGATCCAAGGCAGGCAGGGTGATACAGTATGAGTCAAAGCTCAGAACGCCTCAGATCCCGGAAGTTCGGGTGGGCTCGGTTCTCAGAGAACCAAGCCCACCCATCTCTATATTTTACTAAGCTACTCTAATATCATACAGCTTAATTCAGTGATTGTCACACTTAAAAATACAGTAGGTATTTGTGAATGGTTGAGATACAGTTATTTTAGTTACAGTTTTTTTCCCTTCATTTTGAGCAGGGTACCTAACATAAATATTTTAAGAAAACATAAAAATTGCCCTGTGGTTAGCAAGTATCTGATAGTATATCTTTAATAAACATGTAAAACAACTGTATCTATATTTCCAATTAAGTCCTCTAATAAGTGGGATAACATGAGAATTGGAATATAATGAGCTGGAAGATCCTGTATACTGTAGATTAGAAGACAAACCAACATGAGAATGTCAAGACAGTGGACTTCTGTGTGTGACTAGTTTAGAGATGAGCGGGTTCGGTTCTCAGAGAATCTAACTCTAACGGACTTTGCCTTCTGAGCCCGGATCCAAGTCAGGCTCGGGTTTTCCCGCCTGACTCGGAAACCCGAACGTGGCAAAACGTCATCATCCCGCTGTCGGATTCTCGCGGGATTTGGATTCCATATAAGGAGCTGCGCGTCACGGCCATTTTCACTCCAGTCTCGGAGAGTGTATAGAGAGGACGTGTCCTCAGTGTTCAGTGTCTGTGTGGGGGCGGGAAAGTGGGTTGGCAAGTGTTGTGCTGCTCAGTCCAGTCCAGTGTAGTCACTCAGTGTATTGTGCTGCATCAGTCCTGAGAGTCACAGTGTTGGTGTTCTCTGCTGCCATATATCCAGTGTAGCTGTATAAAGTGGCGTTGTGTTGTGCAGACCAGTCCAGTGTAGTCACTCAGTGTATTGTGCTGCATCAGTCCAGCCAGTCACAGTGTTGTTGTTCTCTGCTGCCATATATCCAGTGTAGCTGTATAAAGTGGTGCTGTGTTGTGCAGACCAGTGGTAGTGTCCTGTGTCATCAGTAATTCCAGTGACGATATACGCTGCTACTATATGTCCACTGCTGCAGTATAATAATTATAGCAGCAACCTGTTGTGCTGCACCAGACCAGTGGTAGTGTCCTGTCTCATCAGTAATTCCAGTGACGATATACACTGCTGCTATATGTCCACTGCTGCAGTTTAATAATTATAACAACAACAACCTGTTGTGCTGCATCAGACCAGTGGTAGTGTCCTGTCTCATCAGTAATTCCAGTGACGATATACACTGGTGTTATATGTCCACTGCTGCAGTATAATAATTATAACAACAACAACCTGTTGTGCTGCATCAGACCAGTGGTAGTGTCCTGTCTCATCAGTAATTCCAGTGACAATATATGCTGCTATGTGTCCACTGCTGCAGTATAATAATTATTACAACAACTTGTTGTGGTGCATCAGACCAGTGGTAGTGTCCTGTCTCATCAGTAATTCCAGTGACGATATACGCTGCTGCTATATGTCCACTGCTGCAGTATAATAATTATAACAACAACCTGTTGTGCTGCATCAGGCCAGTGGTAGTGTCCTGTCTCATCAGTCATTCCCATGCCACATATTGTCTCATATCACTCCCCAAAAAATAATGGAGAACTAAAATTTTGAGGATAAAATAGGGAAAGATCAAGAAGAACCACTTCCTCCTAGTGCTGAAGATGCTGCCACTAGCCATGACATAGACAATGAAATGCCATCAACGTCGTCTGACAAGGCCAATGCCCAATGTGATATTAGAGGGCATGTTAAATCCAAAAAGCCAAAGTTCAGTAAAAAGAACCAAAAAAAGAAATTTCAATCGTCTGAGGAGAAACATAAACTTGCCAATATGCCATTTACGACATGGAGTGGCAAGGAACGACTGAGACCCTGGCCTATGTCCATGTCTAGTGGTTCAGCTTCACATGACAATAGAAGCCCTCATCCTCCCGCTAGAAAAATTAAAAGAGTTAAGCTGTAAAGAGCACAGAAAAGAACTGTGCGCTCTGAGATGGTATCACAAATCCCCAAGGAGAGTCCAAGTGTCGGCAGTTGCGATGCCTGACCTTCCCAACACTGGACGGGAAGAGGTGGCTCCTTCCACCATTTGCACGCCCCCTGCAAGTGCTGGAAGGAGCACCCACAGTCCAGTTCTTGATATTCAAATTGAAGATGTCACTGTTGAAGTACATCAGGATGAGGATATGGGTGTTGCTGGCACTGAGGAGGAAGTTGACGATGAGGATTCTGATGGTGATGTGGTTTGTTTAAGCCAGGCATCGGGGGAGACACCTGTTGTCCTTGGGATGAAGAAGCCCATTGTGATGCCTGGGCAAACTACCAATAAAGCCACCTCTTTGGTGTGGAATTATTTCTCCAGAAATCCAGACAACACGTGTCAAGCCATCTGTTGCCTCTGTCAATCTGTAATAAATAGGGGTAAGGATGTAAACCACCTAGGAACATCCTCCCTTATACGTCACCTGCTGTGCATTCATCATAAGTCAGTGTCAAGTTGTGAAACTTTGGGTAAGAGCGTAAGCAGTACACTGACACCTAAATCCCTTCTTCCTCCTGTACTTAAGCTCCTGCAAGCCACACCACCAACTCCCTCAACGTCAACTTCCTCCTCAGTCAGGAATGTCCGCAGTCCTGCAGGCTATGTCACTATCAAGACTGAAGAGTCCTCTCCTAACTTGGATTCCTCCAGAGGATCCTGGAGTGGTACACCTGCTGCTGTTGCTGCCACTGCTGTTGTTGCTGCTGGGAGTCGATCGTCATCCTAGAGGGGAAGTCGGAAGACCACTTGTACTACTTCCAGTAAGCAATTGACTGTCCAACAGTCCTTCGCGAGGAAGATGAAATATCACAGCAGTCATCCTTTTGCAAAACGGATAACTGAGGCACTGACAGCTATGCTGCTGTTAGAGGTGCATCCGGTAACCACCATTAGTTGAGTGGCACTTAGAGATTTGATGGAGATAGTGTGTCCCTGGTATCAAATCCCATCTAGGTTCCAATTCTCTAGGCAGGCAATACAGAGAATGTACACAGACATCAGAAAAAGAGTCACCAGTGTCCTACAAAATGCGGTTGTATCCAGTGTCCACTTAACTACGGACATGTGGACAAGTGGAACAGGGCAGACTAAGGACTATATGACTGTAACAGCTTACCGGGTAGATGTATGACCTTCCGCAGCAACAACAGCAGTGGCACCAGTAGCAGCATCTTGCAAACACCAACTCGTTCCTAGGCAGGCTACGCTATGTATCACCACTTTCCTTAAGAGGCACACAGCTGACAACCTCTTACGGAAACTGAGGAACATCATCGCAGAATGGCTTACCCCAATTGGACTATCCTGGGGATTTGTGATATCGGACAATGCCACCAATATTGTGTGTGCATTACATCTGGGCAAATTCCAGCATGTCCCATGTTTTGCACATATAATTTATTTTGTGGTGCAGAATTTTTTGAAAATGACAGGGGTGTGCAGGAGATGCTGTCGGTGGCCCGAAAAATTGCTGGCTACTTTTGACATTCTGCCACTGCGTGCCAAAGACTGGAGCGCCAGCAAACACTCCTGAACCTACCCTGCCATCAACTGAAGCAAGTGGTGGTAACGAAGTGGAATTCAACACTCTACATGCTGCAGAGGATGGTGGAGCAGCAAAAGGCCATTCAAGCCTATACATCCACCTATGATATAGGCAAAGGAGGGGTAATGCACCTAACTCAAGCGCAGTGGAGAATTATTTCCGTCTTGTGCAAGGTTCTCCAACCCTTCGAACTTGCCACACGTGAAGTCAGTTCAGACACTGTCAGTTTGAGTCAGGTCATTCCCCTCATTAGGCTTTTGCAGAAACAGCCGGATAAATTGAAGGAGGAGCTAAGATGGAGCGATTCTGCAAAGTATGTGGGACATGTGGATGGAGCCCTTCATTCGCTTTGCCAGGATTCAAGGGTGGTCAATCTGTTGAAATCAGAGCACTACATTTTAGCCACCATGCTCGATCCTAGGTTTAAAGGCTACGTTGTAGCTCTCTTTCCAGCAGACACAAGTGTGCAGAGGTGCAAAGACCTGCTGGTTAGTAAATTATCAAGTCAAGCGGAATGTGACCCATCAACAGCTCCTCCTTCAATTTATCCTGCCACTGGGGCTGCAAGGAAAAGGATAACATTTCCTAGCCCACCTGCTGGTGGTGATGCAGGGCAGTCAGGAGCAAAAGCTGACATCTGGTCCGGACTGAAGGACCTGCCAACGATTACTGACATGTCTACTGTCACTGCATATGATTCTGTCACCATTGAAAGAATGGTGGAGGATTATATGAGTGACAGCATCCAAGTAGGCATGTCAGACAGTCCGTACGTATACTGGCAGGAAAAAGAGGCAATTTGGAGGCCCTTGCACAAACTGGTTTTATTTTACCTAAGTTGCCCCCCCTCCAGTGTGTACTCTGAAAGAGTGTTTAGTGCAGCCGGTAACCTTGTCAGCGATCGGCGTAGGAGGTTACTTCCAGAAAATGTGGAGAAGATGATGTTCATCAAAATGAATTATAAATTCCTCCAGGAAGACCTTTACCAGCAATTGCCTCCAGAAAGTACACAGGGTCCTGTGATGGTGGATTCCAGTGGTGATGAATTAATACTCAGTGAGGAGGATGTACATGGTGAAAGGGGTGAGGAATCGGAGGATGATGATGAGGTCGACGTCTTGTCTCTGTAGAGCCAGTTTGTGGAAGGAGAGCTTGATTGCTTCTCTTTTGGTGGAGGCCCAAACAAACCAGTCATTTCAGCCACAGTTGTGTGTTAGACCCTGTCGCTGAAATGATTGGTTTGTTAAAGTGTGCATGTCCTGTTTATGCAACATAAGGGTGGGTGGGTGGGTGGTAGGGCCCAAGGACAATTCCATCTTGCACCTCTTTTTTTTGCATCATGTGCTGTATGGGGACAAGTTTTTTTTTAAATCTGCCATCCTGTCTATAACTGCAGTGCCACTCCTAGATGGGCCAGGTGTTTGTGCCACACACTTGTGTTCCTTAGCTTGGCCATCCAGCTACCTAATTGCACCTCTTTTTCTTCTTTGCATCATGTGCTGTTTGGTGACTAGTTTTTTTAATAGTGCCATCCTGTCTGTAACTGCAGTGCCACTCCTAGATGGGCCAGGTGTTTGCCGCATACTTGTGTCGGTTAGTTTAGTCATACAGCCACCTCGGTGCAACTTTTAGGCCTCAAAACAATATTGGGAAGTGTGAGGTGTTTACAATAGACTGGAAATGAGTGGAAATGGATATGATTGTTATTGAGGTTAATAATACCATAGGAGCAAAATTACCCCCAAATTTTCCAAAAATTATCCAATTCCAAAACCAAAACACGAAAGGGTGGTTTTGGCAAAACCAAGCCAAAACCAAAACCAAAACACAAAAGTGAAATTAGAACCAAAACCAAAACACAAAACACGAAAGGTGCCAGCCACACATCTCTAGACTAGTTGCTCTCTAGTCACACCAGTTGTGGCTCTAGATGTGGGTCTGCAGCACAGTCCAAAATTCAAATAGGGGAGCCTCACCAACTGCCAGTGAGTCCCAGCTGGAAGTTTGGGGTGGCAGTTGGTGTTGTTCCTCTATTTGAATTTTGGATTTTACTTCAGCCCCACATCTGGAGCCTCAATTAGTCACCACCCAGAAACAAGTATTTACCATACGATGCGACGCATTCCACCACTCATTGCAAGCATAGTGGCATTTAATAATACAGTATACAGTACTTGAAAAAAAATAGCATTATTCTGATAAAAGTTGCCTTTTGCAATACAAGAACTTCCTGGTTAATGACCTGGGAGTCCTTCTGCGTATACATCAGATGACATATGTACCACAGGAGACACTGGGAGGGATCCTATTGAATCCTGCTCAGTGCACATTGTGAAGAAAAGCCCATAGGCTCCAGGTCCAAACTCTGCAATGTATCACATTCCGGAGCTTAGTGCATATGAGAAATGCAAAAAACTTCATTTTTGGTGGTTTTACTGTATTTGTACCTTTGATGCATCCAGCTCATGGAGAGAATCATCCAAAGATTTGCAAAGCTGATGCATAAAGGGCCTAATTCAGAGTTGATCACAGCAGCAAATTTGTTAGCAGTTGGGTCAAAACTATGGCCCTCATTCCGAGTTGTTCGCTCGCTAGCTGCTTTTAGCAGCATTGCAAACGCTAGGCCGCTGCCCTCTGGGAGTGTATCTTAGCTTAGCAGAATAGCGAACGAATGTTTAGCAGAACTGCTACTAAATATTTTCTTGCAGTTTCTGAGTAGCTCCAGACCTACTCCTAGATTGCGATCAGCTCGGTCCATTTAGTTCCTGGTTTGACGTCACAAACACACCCTGCGTTCGGCCAGCCACTTCCCCGTTTCTTCAGACACTCCCGCGTTTTTCCCTGACATGCCTGCATTTTTTAGCACACTCCCGGAAAATGCTCAGTTACCACCCAGAAACGCCCCTTTCCTATCAATCACTCACCAATCAGCAGTGCGACTGAAAAGCGCCGCAGGATCAACAGGAAAACTGCTAAGTTTTTAGTTATATAACTAAGCGCATGCGCACTGCGTACCATGCACATGCGCATTTAGCAACAAATCGCAGCGTAGCGAAAATCGACAATGAGCGAACAACTCGGAATGACCACCTATGTGCACTGCAGGGCGGGCAGATGTAACTAGTGCAGAGAGTGTTAGATTTGGGTGGGGTGTGTTCAAATTGAAATCTAAATTGCAGTGTAAAAATAAAGCAGCCAGTATTTACCCTGCACAGAAACAATATAACCCACCCAAATCTAACTCTCTCTGAAAATGTTATATCTGTCCCCCCCCCCCCTGCAGTGCACATGGTTTTGCCCAACTGCTAACAAACTTGCTGCTGCGATCAACTCTGAATTACCCCCATACAGTTCATGTGCAGTTTGCTAAAATATGGCTGCTCTGTGTAAAAGGCCAACTATCTATGCTCACTTTTCCTTGTAGGACTTAATCACTTATTAATGATAGTCCATTATTTATTATTATTTACTATACTTATTTGAAACCTGTTTTAATAATTGAACTAGCAAAAATATACATGTAGAAACAGTGCCCGCACTGCACTTTGCTATGTTAAATATATCTACCCCTCCTCCCTGACAATAGTACTTCACATGATGTCATGATACAATTTAAATGCATCATTTCGTAAAACTCCCCCCCCCCCCCCGAGTGGAGAATTATGACAGGGAAGCAGGGGGAAAGAGGAGTGGGCTGGCCGCTTGCTGTGTTTGGGGCTGTGGGGGCCAGGGCACTGTACAGAGCCCTGATAACTGGCAATTCACACCACCAGAACTACACATCCCTGGGACCCCTGGCATTACACACCTCTGGCCTGGCATTACACACCCCTGGCATCCATGGCATTACACACCCCTGGCACCCTGGCATTACACACCCCTGACATTAGATACCCCTGGCACCTCTGTCAATACTCACCACTGGCATCCCTGGCATTAAACACCCCTGGCATTACACACCCCTGGCACCACACACCCCTGGCACCCCTGGCATTACACACCCCTGACATTACACATCTCTGACACCCCTGGCATTACACACCCCTGGCAACAAGCATTACCCCTGGCAATGAACATGACACCCATCCCATAGCATAAAACCCGTGGCAACGAGCTTGGATTCCAGAGCATGAAACCTCTGGAAGTGAGCATGATACCCAGCACTGGAAACCCCTGGCAATGAGCATGATACCTAGCGTGTGAAACCCTTGTCAATGAGCAGGTAATTTAAAAGTAATTAGAAGCTTTACTGTAGGGCATAATGTATCACGGCATTGCGGTGTGAGCAGAGGCGTAACTAGGGTTTTCAGAGCCCAGGGCAAGATGAAGAGTGGCGCCCCACAAAAAATGGGCGTGGCCACGCACCAGAAGGGGTGTGACCATGCACCAGAAGGGGTGTGGCCACTGAAAATGCCCCACAGTGCCAGTTACATTGCCCCACAGTGCCAGATACATGCCCCACAGTGCCAGTTACAATGCCCCACAGTGCCAGATACATGCCCCACAGTGCCAGATACATGCCCCACAGTGCCAGTTACATTGCCCCACAGTGCCAATTACATTGTCCCACAATGCCAGATACATGCCCCACAGTGCCAGTTACAATGCCCCACAGTGCCAGATACATGCCCCACAGTGCCAGATACATTGCCCCACAGTGCCAGTTACATTGCCCCACAGTACCAGTTACATTGCCCCACAGTGCCAGATACATGCCCCACGGTGCCAGATACATGCCCCACAGTGCCAGTTACATTGCCCCACAGTGCCAGATACATGCCCCACAGTGCCAGATACATGCCCCACAGTGCCAGTTACATTGCCCCACAGTGCCAGTTGCATGCCCCACAGTGCCAGATACGTGCCCCACAGTGCCAGATACATGCCCCACAGTGCCAGTTACATTGCACCACAGTGCCAGTTACATTGCCCCACAGTGCCAGATACATGCCCCATAGTTCCAGTTACATGCCCCCCCTCCCCGCTCACTCACAGTTTTTTCCCATGGCTGTGCTATGTGAGGGGAGGAGAGTGTAACGCCTCTCCTGCCCCTCACTGCTCCAGGTCTCCGGCAGCCGCTATGTAGCGCTGGTTCGCTAGCCAATCAGAGCTCGCGGACCGGCAGCCAATCAGGAGCCAGTCCGCAAGCTCTGATTGGCTAACGCCGGCGGTGGTCGGAGACTGGACACACGCAGCGCTGCTGGTGCTGGCAGCGGTGGTGAGGGGAGGGAGAGACGCTGCGCTCTCCTCCCCTCACATTGCAGCGTGACGGGGCGAGTGGGGCATGATGCCCTGGCCGATGGTGAAGCCCCCCTCTGCTGGGCCTGCCAAGGCACCCAGGGCACTTGCCTCACTCGTGCTACCCTAGTTATGCCTCTGGGTGTGAGTCACAATATGGTGCAAAGAGCATTACTGTGTGGGGCATAAAATGGTGGAATTTTTTTTTTGGTGGGTGTCCGAGGCCTGTTGGTGCAGGGTCAAAAAACTGGGGTATAAGGTAGTCTTTTCCTGCCAGACCATGCCCATTTAGTGAAGCCATGCCCCCTCGTCTGGAGCATGTGCGCCCGCGGTGCGCACAAATGTGTGTTTCTTGTATCTGGGAGGGAGTATTTTTGA
The DNA here is from genome assembly GCF_028390025.1 of Pseudophryne corroboree. Taxonomy (NCBI): domain Eukaryota; kingdom Metazoa; phylum Chordata; class Amphibia; order Anura; family Myobatrachidae; genus Pseudophryne; species Pseudophryne corroboree. Next base: position 432,716,619 of record NC_086448.1, read on the forward strand.
ATGTTGATTGGTGGGGTGGGCGCATTTTTAAATCTCACACATGCAGTCAAATTGGCTAGAAACGGCCCTGTCTAGGAAGAATATCCATATATATATATATATATACATATACAGTATATATAGTTAATGCTCTAATTTTCATCTTCTATTTCACTCAGTATATATGTTTTTCTACCAAATATGAGTGTTCATTTGTTGATAGATGTGTTACGCATAGAAAAAAGTTTACTTATGAAACAAATATTGTGAAGGCTGAAAGGACTGTGATTTATTGATTTCAATCAAAATGTTAACTATTTTTGACAATCGTTAGGAAAATTTATCAAAGCACAGTTTAAAATAAATTCTGAAGATAACGGACCAGGAAACATGTTGATTGATACAGAGCAAATGATTCTGAAGAATTCCTTATAAAAACATGTTTTAAAATGTTTCTTTTCATTTTAAAACAAATAGTAGACATGAGCAACATGTTTGTGTCAGTTACAGTTCTGTAATTCGCTGTAATGGTGTGAAAGTTCACAAATGCATCGCAACCATTTATGAACTTTCACCTTAAACAGATTCAAGGTGAGTAAAAGTATCCAGTTTTCTTTTCTACATGTAAAAGAAAAAAATTAAATAAGAATTCTTAATAATTTTGTTTACATTTACAATTTTAAAACATTTATCTGCTGCCCCCAAGTGGCTCATGTAAGGGAATATACAATTAAACTTTGAGGGAACATTAAAAAAAAAATAAGAAGAAATCAGACAAGTGAAAAGGATATAATATAATGCATACTCCAGTTCTCTTTTTCTTTTAGCATTTATGATATTATAATACTAGCTGTAATACCTGGTGTGGCCTATAGTACCATTAACAGATTTATTCAACTAGTCATTAGCTACAGGAGTAATTCCAAATGACTGGAAAAGAGCGACCGTAGTCCCACTGCACAAAAGCGGAAGCAAGGAAGAGGCAAACAACTACAGACCAGTGAGTCTTATATCAGTAGTAGGGAAATTGATGGAAACACTCTTAAAAGAAAGATTTGTAGATGATCTCAAATCCAGCAATTTACAGGATCCTAAACAGCACGGATTCACTGGGGGAGATCATGTCAAACAAACCTTACTGACTTTTTTGACTGTATGACTAAAGTGATGGATAAAGGTGGAGCCGTGGATATAGCTTATCTAGACTTTAGTAAGGCTTTTTAAACTGTTACACATTGCAGACTGCTAAATAGACTCTAAAGCTTGGGATTGGATACTAAGATTGTTGAATGGATAAGAGCTTGGTTGCAGGATAGAAAACAGAGATATTTAGTAAATTGAGTGCATTCACAGGAGGGAAATGTTACCAGTGGAGGGGTATGGGTCATTAGGTCGACCACACTTAGGTCGACAGTCATAAGGTCGACAGTCATTAGGTCAACCACTATTGGTTGACATGCAGTAGGTCAATATGGTCAATAGGACATGTACTAAGTCAACATATAAAAAGGTCAAAACAAGATTTTTTTACTGTTTTTGATGTGTTTTCCTTCATAAAGTGACCGTGAACCCCAATTAGGGCACCGTGTCCCCTTGTATAGCTCGCTTTGCTCGCCATGCTTTGGGCAAGGTGCCTCTCTCCGCTACCACTGTGCTCGGCACAGGGTACCATTCGCAATTGTAGTCCACGTGCCTCATAAAGTATGAAAAAGTTAAAAAAAATGAAAATTTTTTTTTACAAAAATTCATGTTGACCTTTTTCCATGTCGACCTAGTACATGTTGACCAATTGACCATGTCGACCTATTGACCATGTTTACCTAATACATGTCGACCAATAGTGATCAACCTAATGACTTTCGACCTAAGTGCTGTCAAACTAATGACCGTATCCCCCAGTGGATCTGTACTTTGACCAGTGCTTTTTAATATCTTTATTGGTGACATTGCAAATGGTATTAAAGGGAAAGTATGCCTTTTTGCAGATGACACAAAGGTATGCAACAGGGTAGACACACCAGGAGGTGTAAAACAAATGATTGAGGATCTTGGTAGACTAGAGCAATGGTCAAGAGTATGGCAATTACAGTTTAATGCAAAAAAGTACAAAATCATGAACTTGGGGCTCAAAAATCCAAAGTCTAAATTAGAGGTGTGCGGCGGGCACTTTTCGTGTTTTGTGTTTTCGTTTTGGTTCTCATTCCCCACTCATGTTTTGGTTTTGGGTTGGTTTTGCCAAAACCACCCTTTCGTGTTTTGGTTTTGGTTTTGGATCTGGATAATTTTTGGAAAAAACATAAAAACAGCTAAAATCACAGAATTTGGGGGTAATTTAGCTCCTACAGTATTATTATCCTCAATAACATTCATTTCCACTCATTTCCAGTCTATTCTGAAGACCTCATACCTCACAATATTGTTTTTAGGCCTAAAAGTGGCTGTATGACTAAGCTAAGCTTAATTAATAGGCTTTATTAGCTGTAAAGGTTCACTTTGAATTGAGATTAATTCCTGTATGCACTAATATTGATATCTAATTATATGCCTTTTTTAATAATGGAAACATTGATGCTGCCAATGCTTATGCACAGACTTTATAAATAAGATGTGTTTAACTGTGGATATGGAATTGATACTTTGTATACTTCTGCAAGAAAAATATTTGATGCTCTTTTAAGAGGATGCGGATACATTGTATTGCAGCATAAAAAACACCTGCATATTTTTATAATTGTTTATGCGGATACATAGTATTGCAGCATAAAAAACACCTGCATATTTTTATAATTGTTTAGAATTGTCCCGAGGGCTATAAAAAGATTATCTCTCTTATAAGTTGAATTTATACCTAATGAGAGGTTTAAGTTATTAATTAACAATCAAGTGGTAATTGAATTCATGGGTTATGGTTGGATGCTTAACAATACTACTACTTTATAGAGACACAATTTTGAAAAATGTCATCACATACTGCTGCAAATGTACAATTGTGTTCAATGTAGCAACTTTGAAGGAGCACTACATGCATAAGAAAAGTGATTGCTTGATATTTCCTACTGCTTTTGCTCTAGCTGTAGGATTCATTTTCCTATACAATAAGGAAAAATGTGATAACATCTATTATAATTATTATAAACAGCGACCATTAATATCTATGTTTTTGTGAACCTCATTAAACATCAAGCCGTTAGCCTTCTTTTTTTGCCCCCCCCTTCTTAGGAGGATATATATGGTTTTATGTATGTGTTGTTAGGGTCTAGAATCTTTGAAAGCATTTGACCCCAGTAAGGAGAGAAAGAGAAAAAAAAATATTTCTGTAGTGTACAAAAATTTTTTTTATTTTTTATTTGTTTCCCCTCCTTATATATTTTATACTAACAAGAAATAAAGGTTACGTTTTAATCATATACATCATTTCTTTACATTATATTTTCTTAAATTTATTTAAAAGAGTGCTCCAAAAAGGAATTCTCTATGGGGCTAGTCCCCAAAAAAGTATGACTAAGCTAAGCGACACAAGTGTGCGGCACAAACACCTGGCCCATCTAGGAGTGGCACTGCAGTTGCAGACAGGATGGCATTTAAAAAAAACTAGGCCCCAAACAGCACATCATGCAAAGAAAAAAAGAGGTGCAATGTGGTTGCTGTATGCAATTCTGCGGCACAAACACCTTGCCCATCTAGGAATGGCACTGCAGTGACAGAAAGGATGGCAGATATAAAAAAGGCCACAAAAAGCACATCATGCAAAGATATAAAAGAGGTGCAATGAGGTAGCTGTATGCCTAAGCTAAGCAACATAAACAATTGGCCCATCTAGGAGTGGCACTGTAGTGTCAGACAGGATGGCACTTTAAAAAACACATCCCCAAACAGCACATGATACAAAGAAGAAAAAGAAGTGCACCGAGGTTGCTGTATGACTAAGCTAAGTGACACAACCACCTGGCCCATCTAGTAGTGGCATGCAGTGGCTGAATGTCGAAAGTGGCCCGCAATTTTTCAGTCCACTGACAGCATCTCCTGTACGCCCGTGTCATTTTTCAAAAATTCTGCAATTGGTGGACTTATACGGCAGTGCCCCTGGACTAATACAACAGTTCCCCTGGACTTATACGGCAGTGTCAGACAGGATGGCACTTTAAAAAACCATACCCCAAACATCACATGATGCAAAGATGAAAAAGAGGTGCAACAAGGTTACTGTATGACTAAGCTAAGTGACACAAGTGTGCGGCACAAACACCTGGCCCATCTAGGAATGGCACTGCAGTGGCAGAAAGGATGGCAGATATATAAAAGGCCACAAACAGCACATCAGGCAAAGATGTAAAAGAGGTGCAATGAGGTAGCTGTATGCCTAAGCTAAGCAACATAAACAATTGGCCAATCTAGGAGTGGCACTGCAGTGTCAGAAAGGATGGCACTTTAAAAAACACATCCCCAAACAGCACATGATACAAAGAAGAAAAAGAAGTGTACCGAGGTTGCTGTATGACTAAGCTAAGCGACACAACCACCTGGCCCATCTAGTAGTGGCATGCAGTGGCTGAATGTCGAAAGTGGCCCGCAATTTTTCAGTCCACTGACAGCATCTCCTGCACGCCCGTGTCATTTTTCAAAAATTCTGCAATTGGTGGACTTATACGGCAGTGCCCCTGGACTAATACAGCAGTTCCCCTGGACTTATACGGCAGTGTCAGACAGGATGGCACTTTAAAAAAAACCATACCCCAAACATCACATGATGCAAAGATGAAAAAGAGGTGCAACAAGGTTGCTGTATGACTAAGCTAAGTGACACAAGTGTGTGCACAAACACCTGGCCCATCTAGGAGTGGCACTGCAGTGGCAGACAGGATGGGACTTAAAAAATCTAGGAACCAAATAGCACATCATGCAAAGAGGAAAAAGAGGTGCAATGAGGTAGCTGTATGAATAAGCTTAGCGACACAAACAAATGGCTCATTTATTAGTGGCACTGCAGTGTCAGACAGAAGGGCAGATATAAAAAAGAGGCCCCAAACAGCACATCATGCAAATATGAAAAATAGGTGCAATGAGGTAGCTGTATGAATAAGCTAAGCGACACAAACAATTGGCTCATTTAGGAGTGGCACTGCAGTGTCAGACAGAAGGCAGATATAAAAAAGAGGCCCCAAACAGCACATCATGCAAAGATGCAAAAGAGGTGTAATGAGGTAGCTGTATGACTAAGCTAAGCAACACAAACAATTGGCACTTCTAGGAGTGGCACTGCAGTGTCAGACAGGAGGACAGATATAAAAAAGGCCCCAAACAGCACATCATGCAAAGATGAAAAAGAGGTGCAATGAGGTAGCTGTATGACTAAGCAAAGCAACACAAACAATTGGCCCATCTAGGAGTGGCACTGCAGTGTCAGACAGGATGGCACTTAAAAAAAATAGTACCCAAACAGCACATCATGCCAAGAAGTCAAAGAGGGCAATGAGGTAGCTGTATGACTAAGCTAAGCAACACAAAGTGTGCAGCACAAACATCTGGCCCATCTAGGGTTGGCACTTCAGTCCCACTGCAATAATGGCGGATACCGGACACATGTCTAACACCAGCATAGTTGTTATGGCCTCAGTAATCTGCTTTGCAACAGGGTTTATAAATATATACGGCAGTATCACTGGAATTATATGGCAGTACCAGTGGACATATATGTCAGGATCACTAAAATTATATGACAGGATCACTGGAATTATATGATAGGATCACTGGATTTATACGGCAGTACCGCTGGACATATACGGCAGTACCGTTGGACATATACAGCAGTATCACTGGACATATATACGGCAGTATCACAGGACTGGACTTATACGCCAGAACCACTGTAATTATATGGCAGGATAACTGGACTTATACGCCAGTACCACTGTAATTATACGGTAGGATCACTGGACTTACACGCCAGTACCACTAGAATTATACGGCACTATCACTGGAATTATACGGCAGGATCACTGAAATTATACTGCAGGATCACTGGACTTATATGGCAGGATCATTGCAGTTGTACGGCAGTACCGCTGGACATATACAGCAGTATCAATGGACATATACGGCAGGATCACTGGACTTATACGCCAGGACCACTGAACTGGACTTATACGCCAGTACCACTGGAATTATACGGCAGGATCACTGGACATACGCCAGTACCGCTGGAATTAAACGGCAGGATCACTGGATTTACACAGCAGTACCGCTGGACATATACGGCAGTACTGCTGGACATATACGGCAGTATGAATGGACATATACGGCAGTATCACTGGACATATACGGCAGTATCACTGGACTGGACTTATATGCCAGTACCACTGTACTTATACGGCAGGATCACTGGATTTATACACCAGTACCACTGGAATTATACGGCAGGATCACTGGAATTATATGTCAGGATCACTGGACTTATACGGCAGTACCGGTGGACATATATGGCAATATCAATGGACATATACGGCAGGATCACTGGACATATATGGCAGGATCACTGGACATATATGGCAGTACCACTGGACATATACGGCAGCACAGGGACACCACCACTGGACTGATGCAGGACAAAACAGCACCACTGCAAAGGACTGGACTTATACAGCAGCACTGGACATATGGCAGTAGAGGACACCACCACTGTGACTGGACTTATGCAGCACAACACACCACACTGAACTGATGCAGCACAACACAGCACCACTGGACTGGACTTATACAGCAGCACTGGACATATGGCAGCAGAGGACACCACCACTGTGACTGGACAGATGCAGCACAAGACACGGACACTGAGGACACTGAGGACAGAGACACGATCTCTTTGTACACTCTCCAATGCCAGATTGAAAATGCGCAGCTCCTTATATGGAATCCAAACCCTGCAAGAATCCAACAGCGGGATGATGACGTTTTGCCTCGTTCTGGTTTCCAAGTCAGGCGGGAAAACCCGAGCCTGACTCGGATCCGGGCTCGAGTGGTGTAGTCCGGTAGGGTTCGATTCTCTGAGAACTGAACCCGCTCATCTCTAGTCTAAATATAGTATTAATGGTACTATACTACAAACTACTGAGGATGAAAGGGATCTAGGAGTCACTATTTCAGGAGACTTAAAGGCAGGTAAGCAATAACAAAAATATGAGGAAGGCTAGTCAGATGCTTGGCTACATTGGGAGAGGAACCAGCAGAAGAAATAAATAAATAATAATGCCACTGTATAGGTTATTGGTACGGACTTATCTAGAATACTGTGTTCAATTCTGGAGGCCATATCTTCAAAAGGATATTAATACATTAGAGACTGAACAAAGAAGGGCAACTAAAATGGTGCATGGCCTACATCACAATACATACCCAGAAAGACTAAGAAATCTCAATATGTATAGTTTGGAGCAGAGAAGGGAAAGGGAGAAATGATAGAAATGAAAGAAACTCTCAAATATATCAATGGTTTTAACAAAGTCCAGGAGGGAAACATTCTTCAAATGAAGAGAAGCAATAGGACACAAGGACATGCACTGAGATGGAAGGAAGTAGGTTCAGGGGACATTTGAGGAAAAATTACTTCACAGGAAGGATAGTGGACAAGTGGATTAGCCTCCCATCAGAGGTGGTAGAGGCTTAACAGTAGAGCAATTTCAACATTTATATGATAGACATAAGGTTATCTTTACAAAGAGATAAGGATCAAATAAGGTTTGAGATAACAATATGGTAAAAAAAAAGGGGCAGACTAGATGGGCCAAGTGGTTCTTATCTGCCGTTATATTCTATGTTTCTGTTTCTAAGTTATTTACCAAATATCATTGGAATGAAATTGAAGGGGGATTTTGTAAGTAGACATCTGAGTGACTTTTAAGTAATAGTCTCAAGGTTTAAAACAATATCAGTGAAGTTCACCTTTTTACCGAACTGCATATGCGCATTGGAGTTGGCAAGCCAGTACCTCTAAAAATGAATGTGAACAGCAAGTATGGATGGCAGAAAAGTGTTTGCCTGCTGCAAGTAATCTGCCAGTGGCAGTGCTAAAGAGCTCAAGGTACCAGGACTGTCAACAGTTTTTCTAAAACAGATAACAACAACATCTCCTAAGGATTTCCATGTAACATGGAGCTGCTTTCAAGTTGTCTGCATTGTGAGGTCTGGCAGCTGTTATGCATAGGGGTCTCGGACAGTACCTCAACATTTATTTATGGTTGCAGACTATCTTTAATTAACAATATAATTAATAAAAATTGTAGAAATTAGATGTTTATTGTAGTAGACTCCTACACATTCTGACCGAAGATGCTGACATACTATAAACTACAAACATTAAGGATTTTGCTACAGTACATGCAGCTACTCCATTCCGAAGTTCTGTAATAAGCAATTTGACACTTATTGTATTGCTGTGTATACATTGCCTGAAACCTGTGTATTTGTTTTATGTATTTTTTTTTACTTGAGCTTAGTATCTCTCTGATACTTTTACCTGACCTTATTATCTCCCTAATACAAACTAGACGCACTACAGATCTCCATATTATGAGCATGCACATTGAAGCTGGTACGCCAGCACCTAATAAACAGGAATGTTAGTGGGAGCTATGGGAAAACCCGTAGTCTGTGTTCAAACCCTGGCCTCTAAATTATTCTTATGACAATGTCAAGCCAATTGATTGATAGGTTTGGGCGAAATTGAGCAACAAACATAAAATATGTCATTTACATATATTAGTAGGGCTCTGCCATTTTCTTGTTAATGTATGAAACATGTTGAAATCTTGAAATATCCCACTGTGGTTGAAGGCACTACAACAATAAATACATTGTTTTCTTTCTGTTTTGTGTGATTGCATGAACTGCTAAAATCAAGTCACAATTACTTCTATAAGACTTGTGAAATCATTGCTGTTTTCTCTACACATGAATGCATGAAAGTTACAGGCATGGTGCTCTCTTGTAGATTTATGTGCGTAATAAATAAAATGTGTTAAGGAAGATCATTCACAATGGTGTTTTAAAGATAGAAAACACAGAAAATAGAAGACCCAAGGCCTGATTCCAAGATGGATGCAATTTTGTCCCATGACGCATGTGTCTAAGTCTCACTGTGCATGTGCCGCAATGGTCTTGCGATGGAGGTCACAGTGAAGATTTATTTGAAAAGTGATTGACAGTCAGAGATTGTTTGCAGGAGGTAACGGAGGAGTGGTGACTCAAACAAAGGCTTGCCTCGGCTATTTTAGGGGCATGTCACAGCATGTGACTGTGATCCTGTAGGCTACAGTTAAAATGGATCTTGCATCCTTCTATCAATGGCCATGGTGCATTAACATAGGGTTACTCAGGTTTAAACTTTATTATTGACCAATTTGCATCCAATGTTTCTGTCTTTGTACATAAGTTGCAGATCTCTGACTCCTCCAATACAAATCCCGGCAAGGCTGTGACATTTGCTTATTTTCGCTGAGTCGCCTCATACTAATTCAAAGCATTAGCATACATTACATCTCTGAATCAACACCACAGTCATTATGTCTTACTTTAAATTATACAATGTTAGTCAACTCTTTATGTCAGCCTTCTTGGAGATGTAGTCCCATCTAGAAAGATTTCAACATCAGTATTGAAACATCCATTGCCAGTTCTACAATCCAATTGTCTACAAAGGCTTTTCTTCTGTTTTTAAAAGATGTTTAGTAAAATTGATATCTGATTGCTTAACATTTAGCAGTAGGGCATAAAATAAAATGTTAACTGGGAGCTGACCATAATGCTGTCATTAGATACTGTAAGTTGCCTGGAAGAGTCATAGTCCTCAAGTTTCTACTGGAGGCAAAGTACAGTACAGTACAATTTGTACCTCACGTCTCATGTTAGATAGCAGAATGAATAAATATTCCTCGGGTGTATACATTCACATTGATCAAATGCTGAGTTTCTCACCCATAAGTTAAGCTTACCCAGACTTCTCCAATAGAAGGTACACTGTAGGAAAGGAGCATGACCAGACTTTTGCGTCAATCAGAAACTCTCTCCTTTGCTAGTTCATTTGCAATTGATATTTTTATCCTTAGCATGGACTTTTTTTTAAGAGCACCAGAAAGTGAATAGAGGAGTCACTATTTACCCAGCAATCTTGGTATACAGTCAAAACACTTCATGTGATCATATTACTAGATAATGTGTTGTAATCTTGTGTGACACATTTCAGGGTAAGCACTGCATCACAATTTGTGTACAGACCTAGGTTCTCCAATTAGGGGTTGCCTAGTCTTAATGATGCAACCATGTCTTGTTCATCGAAACATGAAGCCCAAATGCAGAAATGTTCCTAATGTACATATCACAAATCGCAGCATACAGCATGTTAAATGTGCTTACTTGGCCTGTCTGCAGTCTTCCTGTGGCCAATACATGCTTCTTATTAATTGTGCTGTCTATGGCATTCCCCATTCATATTGGTACGAGCATGTAGTACTTCTCTGGCTTTATTCTTATGACCATGTGACCACTCATGTCACAGAGGCTGGTTGTTAAAACAAAACTCTTCTGTATAATATCCACCTTGGCAGAAGCAAACTGCCAAAAAAGTAGGATCACAACCTTGCTCCAGCTATCTTGATTCTTTCTATTGGTAGGTTCCAGTGTATGACCTTGCTAGTTCCAGACTCTCTACACTACCTTTGTAGCTAATACATAACCTCCTAGTATTCTGACCTAGGCTTTTTGTGACCCTCTTTTGCATGATCCCTGTAACTTATCTGAGACCTCAACTGTACCAAACTGCTAGTTGCTGCCTTTTCTTAGAGGTAATTACAATCAGCTTTGCATAATGGAGTCATCTCCAGTGTGTTAGACTCTGCATCTATTTGTAATATTATTATCACAATCTATTTTGTTTTTAGTGCTGTAGGACATTACTGTTATAATCCACAAATCACTGTTCTATCCCTTCTTGTTACAGTTTCACACCAGGCAGGTGAAACCAAATCCACAAAAAGAAGACTTTTTTCCCATAATCGCGGCCACAAAAACACGTGACTTTTTGTGGATCCTATATATTTTTGCGGAAAAAAATAATATTTTATAGATGGAAAAACAGGGGCTAATTTGATAGCATGAAAACAAAATCAGTGATAAACAAAACAAAAAAAAATGACCCCCACGTCAGATATTTTTTTGTGGCCATGTTCATACCCCCCTATTTTTCCACTACTGGCTAATGTGGGCTTTCTGCTTTGCCCATATTTTTTTCAGTCCATATTGAAACAGATCTTGAACATCAGAATGTCTGCAGTATCATCTGGATTTTGATGATGATTAGTGGTATATAACATTGTGTTATGATTTGCCAGCATGTAAAATAATGTTGTGACCAGCCCTCACCTGTGTGATAGTGTGTAACTTCTATTAAATCCATAATGTATGTATCTAAATGATGCATAAACGGTAAATAATAGTATGTGATGTTCATGGAAGTAATCATCTCTTTAAGCTCTTCGTCCATGATAGAATTTTTTACAACAATAAATTACTAATGCAGGACAGTGGTAGCAATGAAGCGTTCTTATTTGCATTTACATACACACCTTGAGATGTTCATGCATGTTGGGGTGTAATTAGAGCTCATCCCAGTACCATCAGCCTTTATATATTATCAATCTGCTTTTTTAAAGGGAGGCATTTGATATATGCCGGGATCCCGACAGCCGGCATACCGACAACTATTCTCCCTCTTGGGGTGTCCATGACAACCTTGAAGGATGAATAAATAGCGTGCCACCAGGTCCACATCGTGACTTTTGTGCTCGCCCCGCTGCTGGCATTATGTCAGTCAGGATCCCGGCGCCGGTATGCTAGGCGTCGGGATCCTGTTCATCGGTAGAACATAGTACACCCAATTTTTTAAGAGATGACACTCAAGATTTAATGAAAGAATTTACAGAAAAAATATTTATTAGTGATGCTTCATGCACAGATTTGGTAAGCATGTTCTTCACTGCTTAGTGTTATTGACATGAGTCCAGTACAATCTTTAAAACATTAAGGACTAATAACAAATTTACTTAACATTAAAGACTAATAACAAATTTGACAAAAACACAAGAAAGAGCTTTAGACAAAAGTTATAGGCAGAACAAAAGAGCTACAGTACTGCATTGGAGCCTGTCTATAAGACTTACAGTGACTATAGAAAATAATCATATCCTGTCAAAAGCCTTACCATTTGTCACATGGAAAATAAAATAATTGAAGTAAACTTTTGACAGCTTGATTTACACACTAGCTGTTCTACCCTGTACTTTGCAAGGGAGTTTCTGATTTTCACGGTTGTACATATAAATGAATGTAAAAAAATTGGTAAATCTGTAGAGCTGTAAATTTGAGACATCTTAATGTAAGTAAATATTAATCCATGGTACTTGGCATTACCCGAGGAGCACATGTAGCAGATTTGGTTAAAAGTGATAGGACCATTTTTGTAGTTTATTAAATTCTACACACTGGAGGTGCAATACAAATTTTCAGCCGATTGTCCGTTTCGGTATTATTGTTCACGCAAAGCAAGTCTCGCATTGATAAGGATGTCATTATGTCATCCCCCTTTTCATCCCCTTAGGGTCGGTTTATTAATATTCTAATTACGAAATTTTCCTATTTCCCACTTGAAGAATACTTATGTTAAATGTCAGCTTCCCAACATGTCGGGAAGTAAGAGACTTAGTGATGAGTGAGTGAGTGAGTGAGGGCTTTCACATTTACATATATTGGTTATAACACTCAACATGAAAGAGAAATCACATTTACAAAAAACCTTTACAATAAATATAATTTAATTACTATATGGTACCCTCAACATTGTCCCATCAAACTGGATAACAGATCCAGGAGGATACTGAGCAAGAAAGCTGCTAAGAGTCCAATGATAACTTCGAAGGACTTACAAGTCATGACTTAGATTGGTTGGTCTCTGCATGTGACAAATTACTTAATAGTAGGGTGGCAAGATAAAAGCTTCCTCTGAAAAAGCTCCACACTCATTTGAACTTGGCAAGAAAACACTTGGAAGATTCTGATGTAAAAAATGCTTGGTTAGATTCCTATCTGGCAAAAGATTGTTTGGTCAGATGTGACCAAGCTGAATGTCCTTGAGTAGTCAAGTTAAAGCCTTAACTCAAATCCTGTAGAAAATCTGTGGATGGAATTGAAGAGAGCAGTTCATGGCCACTCACCATGAAATTTGACTGAATGTGACTAATTCTGCAAGAAGAATGGTCAAATATTCCTCTATATAGTTACTCAAAGCTGGTAGAGATATAGCCAAACAGACTGATGGCTGAAATTGCAAGAAATTATGGCTCTACAAAGTATTAAATAAGGGTACTGATTATATTTTTATATTTATTATTAATTTTTAGAACGTTTGCCTTATTTAATTAGTTGAATTTTGTAATGTGAAATGTGTATATAAAGCTAGAAAATCATTTAAATGTCTTGTTAGTGTATCCTCATACTCCTCTGTTTCAGCAATTTTATAAATTGGGAAGACACCAACCTGGAATAATAACAAATTTACTAAGGACTAATAACAAATTTACGTAACATTAAGGACTAATAACAAATTTGACAAAACACAAGAAAGAGCTTTAGACAAAGGTTATAAGCAGAACAAATGATCTACAGTACTGCATTGGAGACTGTCTAAAAGACTTACAGTGCCTACAGAAAATAACCATATCCTGTCAAAAGCCTTACCATTTGTCACATTACACCCTGGAAAATAAAATAATTGAGCTGTTCTACCCCTTTCTTCGTAAGGGAGTTTCTGATTTTCATGGTTGTAAATATAAATGAGTGTTAAAAATTTTATTTAAGTGTCTTGTTAGTTTATCCTCAGACTCCTCTGTCTCAGCAATTTTATAGATCGGGAAGACACCAACCTGGCCACAGCATTTTCAGCAGATAGGTTAATATTGGTACATTTTTCTCAAAGTAATGGTACCTTTCATATAGAAATACTATTAAAGAGCTATAAAAGCTAAAACAATGTAAACTGAAACACTATAAACCACTGTATACAAATTTTGCAAAGTGCTCTATACATTCTTTATAAACAAGCAAGACATATTGGATACAAATTCTTCTTCATATTGAAAACCAGTAAAGAAAACACCAACCACCACAGATGATAAATCTGTGGTAGATCTGTGATAGATCTCTTCTGCAGAACAACCTAAACCTGCCCCACTAATATCAATACAAACACCTAGTTTATATGTGCCATGGAAAAACACCTACTTCTTGCAATCCAGGATTGGAACTCCTGAACTCTTCTGTCTAGGCAAAAAAATCTACCTATGCCACTAACAAGCACAGGCCACCTCGACCACACAGAACAAAACATAAATGGTATGGATCAACAATCAAATACAGAGTGTATTCATAAGCTCCAACCAATAGCACAAGATAAAGACCAATTGAGTGAAAGTAGGTGTACTCTATGAAAAGGTTCCATTGAATAAACTGAGATCACTGGCATCACAATAATTCATTTTGTAAAGGAGAGGCAATATTGATATATGCTTGCCTCTTGTGGCAACAAGAGTTATAAAAAACATATTCAGAGTAAGATGTAAAGGCGATTTGTTGATTACATTCTACTGTAAGTTGCATTTGTCTTTAGTGTTAATATCCACATTGTCTTTTTGCAGTATGTGTCTTTTTTTCAGTTGTGTGAAAGATGCGCATTTGCATTAGACTATGGGGCTGGGGTTGGAATACATGTGCAGTGTAAATTGCACAATGATGATGATGATGATGACAGCGTCTGATTTTTCACTAAAAATCATTTAAACAGTTACCACTGTCAGCCACTGAATCACTCCCTCAGTTGGGGAAAAGGAAACCTGCAAATTAATATCTTCAATACCTTGCAACAACACTGAAATCTATTTGTAATTATTTTAATTATTGAATAACAAATACTGTACTGAAATTTTCTTCTCTGGTTTCATATTTACATTTCACATCTAAGAGGACACAATTTCATTCAGTTGGCCTCTACCAGTGAATAATGAAAATAACTGACACATTTTTTTATTAAGAATCACACAGGTATGGGATCATTATTGATGGTGTAAGTCTTAATAACAGCTGTGAAGATGGAAACTAAAGCTCATCACAAATAATTACAGATAAAGTGATACACTGCATAAATTAAAAAAGTCCTTGGATGTCCAAGTAAGCACTGTTGGTTTTATCATCAAGCAGTGGAAGTTACACCAAACTGCCCTGAAGCTATAGTTAATAGGGCAGTGATACCCAAACTGTCCTCAAATGAGTCCTAACAGTTTTGATCTTAAGGCTCTCCATGCTTGTGCCCAGGTAGCTTAATTAGTACCTCGGTTCATTTGATTTATATATTGATTTCTTTAAAACCTAAACTGGTAAGGTGCCTTAAGGTGCCCTAAGGTGCTGGTAAGGTTCCTTAAACCACTGTTATAGGGCATGTCTCAAAATGCTCTGTGCTAACAAGAGGGACACGTCCTGAGAAATTACAAAAATACCAACATTTACATTAATGGAGATTCAGAGTTCACTAGTATAACTTGTGCAGTAGGTGTATTAGTCATTCTTATCAAGAACGTTGTTTTACACTGTCCTGTATAGGAGTGTGGTACAAAAGAAGTAATTACTCATAATGGGCCATGCAGAATTATGCCTGGAGTCTGCATATGAAAAGGGATATGATGTATGGCAATCTAATTGCAATAATTGATACATCTGGTCCTAGTGTGAAGTTTGGGCAGCTTGTACTGCTCGTGAGCCCCAGCTATTGCTGGCAACTGGGTCATCACCTATTTTCGTTGCAAGGGCTCACGGTCCCTGCTTGTTGCTTGGCAACCAAGATGCCAGACAGTTACTGCATCTCTGGTTGCCTAGCAATCTAGTATGTATGATAGCAGGGTTCTATGCTATGTGCAGCTTTGCAGCTGCTTTCAGTTATTTAGTTTGGGTCCCTCTCTCCCTGGTGGTTAAAGTTTGTGCTGTGGTATAAGCTGCTGGTCCAAGCTCCATGTGCCTGCAACTTGTGCCTATCCTGTGGATAACCTGCCCATCTGACAGATTATCTGCCTGTCAGACGTATAGCTTAGCCTTGCCTGAAGTTATGTGCCAGTGTTTGTTAACCTCTTGTTTGCTACCCCAGTTTTACCTAGTGCTCAGCCTGTTACTTGCTCTTTTATATTACTTCAGTCTCCTATCTTGTGGTCTTTAGCCAATTGTGTAAGCCTTTACTGCCGAAGGTATAGGACCTGGCAGCATCCTGAGTACTGGGGTATGTTTTGTATACTAAGGGAACAACAGGCAGCTGTTGTAGGCAGAAGTCCCTCACTAGGGCATTAGAAGTTTTATGCATTTGAGCTGGAGTTCCATAACAGGGGCCTGTTTTAGAGTGGCAACTTGTTATATAAAAGGTGAGTAGATGACAACAAATACAACAAAATACTGTAGGAGAACCTGTTACAGACTGCTAAAACTGATACTTGTGCAAAAGTTCATATTTTAGCAGCACAATGATCCCAAACTCTCGGGCATATTAAAGGGTAGCTTCATCAAAGCTTCCATAGAGGGTAAGTAGAGGCGTTGTCCAAAGCAACCAATCAGTTTCTAGCTATAATCTATCTAGTACATTCTATAAATAATAGCTAGAATCTAATTAGTTGGTATGGGCAACATCTCCACTGTATTAGAGCGGCATAAGTACAGAAAGTCAAAAATATCATACAATGACCTATACCAAGCTTTAATTACATTTAAATTGAGAATCTCTGAAACAAATTGAAAATGATGGTGCACAAGCATCATTCCACTATCTTGAAACAAACTCAGTTGTTCCAATTGCTCCCAAACAGTGTGCAACACATGTACAAAAGATTGTTGTAAAAGTTGGTTCTACAAATTATGAATGGCCTGAGCCACACACAAATGTAGCCGTTATGATAATGCTGCAACCTATTTCTTTAAAATTGAGTTGCCTACATGCAGAGCTTTGAGCATGTAGAAATCCAGCTCTGTGCATCTTTAGATATAACATCAGATGCATCAATGACACTTGCACCAGCCCTCTGGCAGCTGTAGTTTCTCTGTGTGAACATGGCATGCTGTGTCAGCGGTTGTGTATCTTTAGATGTAGCTACTATTATTGACATGCCTGTGTCTGCCTAGCCACCCTACTTTTGCCTCCCAGGAATGCCCACTGAAACCCACAGTCCCTGCATCAAAATTATTTCTGCATCTCCATGTGGTAACAATCGAGACACATGCACAATGCAGCTCTGATATACAAATACTGTATGCAAAGTTATAAAAGTATTGCCCAGTTGCGCTCATATCGGCATAGTGTGTGAGTCTGAATCAGGCCCTAAATGTGCAGTTTAAACATTCTTTTTTAATTTATTTAAGGAATAGTTTGCTTTCTCCTTTTTTTTGTGAAAACTAAACAAAACCTCACCACTAGTAACCATATAAGTAAGTCCTAGTCATTTTAATAATTTACATTTCTTATTTCACTGACATTTTCAGAATGATGACTTGTTATGTTTTAACAAAGTGCTTACACTTCTGATCATCATTCAAGAAAACACTGACCTATACTGAAACTAACAGAACTGCATGTCCACCTATAAAACACTGTTTTGCTCGGGGCAATACATCTTGAAGCATGTGTATAGCTAATCTCAGTGCATTTTAATATGAAAAATTTAATGCAAATGAACATAAAGATTCTTTTTTGAGTCCCTTTTTTGAGTCCTTTGGGAACGACTAACTTGTGTGTATACAAATATAGCTTCATATTTAGGTCACAAAATAAGTATTACATCTCTACTCCAGATTTCCTTGATTTTTAATTTGTTTCTTTTTAATACCCCATATCAATAAAATAAAAAAAATAAACAACAGAAAAAATTAATTTTGTAAGGAACAATCTCATAAGGGGCCATATTCAGTAGTACATGTAATTTGATTGCAATGCTGATTTTCACATAGTGGAGTATTTAATTGTTACTGTACAAAATAATCTAAAAACTCTTACAACAGATGCTTTACTCTGAGTACAACCAACAAAGGCACTGATGGTATGGTATCAGAAACTGAGATGCAAAAAAATAGGCATTCCTGGGCGGTGATTGGGAGGTGGCCTGAAGTTAACGCATAAAAAGTCCATCTCATGGGCATGTTATGGTAGTGTTGTGGAAGTGTTATTGAAAGTGACTGCATTCTAATGTGCAATGACACAGCGACAGAGGCCATGTTCAGACAGAGACAATTCACCTTCCATAGGGCTTGCACAAGTGTTGATGTTGCACGTGATGGTGCGCTGATGTGTAAAGAATCACTGGTGGAATACCTACGAACTGTACCTATTTTAGCGGGACAGTCCAGCTTTTTGGGGACTGCCCTGCTGTACTATCCGCTGGCCTCTGTGTCCAATGGTGGGGGGGAGTTAGGAGGACACTCTCACCCGCTGCTCTGCTTAATTGCTTAGCGTCTATTCATGGGAAAGGGGGACTGGGGATATTTAGACAAAGAATAGATTTGTCAATCCCAAGAGCAGCAGAAGACTGAATCAAATGGACCCATGTCTGCAACTTCCAGGAGAAAGCTGCCTCGGTTTATTTAAATAGATACACCCACGTGTATTAAAGTTCGGCACACCACTCTGACATTTAGATTGGGTTTGGAGCTAACACTTGGGCCACAGACAGAGGTCCTATTTTGGTAAGTTGAAATCCTACAGCAAGTTTAAAACATATATAAATGTTATGAATTTTACATTGACGGATCGGAATGCAGTATATGTTTATTGTATAAATTATTATTTTACAGTCAATAATCTTGAAAAAGGCACAGCAGAGTGACGAAATGCATAGTAAACAGTGCCTTTCTTCTTTATGAGGCTGAAATATGAAAGTTTGACACTAGAAAAGGTCAACAGTTTGAAATGGTCGATAGGTTTATATGGTTGACACACATATAGGCCCTCATTCCGAGTTGTTCGCTCGCAAGCTGCTTTTAGCAGATTTACTCACGCTAAGCCGCCGCCTACTGGGAGTGAATCTTAGCTTCTTAAAATTGCGAACGACCTATTCGCAATATTGCGAATACACCTCTCTTAGCAGTTTCTGAGTAGCTCCAGACTTACTCGGCATCTGCGATCAGTTCAGTGCTTGTCGTTCCTGGTTTGACGTCACAAACACACCCAGCGTTCGCCCAGACACTCCTCCGTTTCTCCAGCCACTCCCGCGTTTTTCCCAGAAACGGTAGCATTTTTCCGCACACACCGATAAAACGGCCAGTTTCCGCCCAGTAACACCCACTTCCTGTCAATCACACTACGATCACCAGAATGATGAAAAAGCCGTGAGTAAAATTCCTAACTGCATAGCAAATTTACTTGGCGCAGTCGCACTGCGGACATTGCGCATGCGCACTAAGCGGAAAATCGCTGCGATGCGAAAAAAATTACCGAGCGAACAACTCGGAATGACCACCATAGTCAAAATACTTTTTTGCGTTTTTTCATGTTTTTGGACATTTTTCATCCTTAACTATCCATGTCACAAATCATAACCTTTAGTAACCTTAGGGCAAACAAAGCGGAGTGGAGCAACAAATGGTGGTCCCAGATGAAAAAAACTATCTGGACTAACCCCCAAAAAGAAAAAAAAGTCTGTTGATTATTTTTGTGTGACTATTGTTATGTCGACCTTTTGACTCTGTCGACCTGTTGACCCTATCAACCTTTAAAAAAAAACTTTTTTCAGTGTTGACCTTTCATATTTCGACCTTTTGTCTATGTCAACCTTTTGTCAGTATCAACATTTTGTCTGTCTACAATATGGTGCCGACTTAATGATTGTAGACCTAATGCATGTAGATCTTATATACCACACCCAGACAAAACATTAGGTGCAAATGCCTTATTTATACTTCATGGGACCATCACTTTGCAGAGCCATATCATCTCTAGATCCTGCTCTACAATCTTTTGCTGGATGCACAGTACTTCTCTACAGATTCAGCAAGAGTGATGACAATGACACCTTGTGTCCCTAGTAAATTTACAGTTATTAAAAGCAAAGAATTTTCCCTTTGCCGCCAATCCATAACTAACCTGTATAGAAGCCGCAGACCTCAACTGTCTACCCTCCTGAAATCTTTTGTTATGTTGAGCGACCTCCAGCCATACCTCAGCATCTTTATAACCCAAGGGCATGTCCCGTTTACCATCTTGCTTCCTGTGAAACTGTCATAATCCCACCACATGAAGCCATTTAATTTTATATACATCTCATGAACCAAATATATTAATATGATTACATTACAATGTTCTTCGGGGCGAGTTTCCAAATAGCAAGCTGTAGAAACTAAAATACCCACTATACAATAGTGATAGATATGAAATGCTTCTTCACCAATGCCGACAGGCTTCTTAACTTTATCCAAACTCTGTTTCATCTTCTCCATCAAAATAGTTACATAATTAACCTTACAAATGTTATCCCTAGCCTGCAGTCTTAACCCTCTAGCCACAGCTGTATTTGAGCAATAACTATAGTATAATGCAAATCAGGGTAAATTGGCACTATCAATGCAGCTGACAATGAGCCTGATCGAGGCAGGCGATTATCGAACTACTGCGCATGCGTATGCACTGCAATGAGCAGGTGCGTCACCAAACCGCAACAGGATGGTGCAAAACTTTCGAACGCACAGCCGTTTGCAAGGTGATTGACTGGAAGAGGACATTTGTGGGTGGTAACTGCACTTTTTCTGGGAGTGTCTGGAAAAATGCAGGCGTTCCCAAGCATTTTCAGGGCATTTTCAGGGCAGGCAGCCTGATTTCTTTGCACTGGAGGAGTAAGTATTGAGCTACGCACAGACTGCACACACTGCTCAGGATGGGAAAAACATTTGATGGTGAGTGTGATGTGAATTGTTTTTCAGCTGTCTGCTGACTGAAGGGATTTTTCGCACAGCGTACATGCAATCACACATGGGGCGAATTTTCACTCCCACTGGGCGGCAACTATCTGATCGCAGGACAGTGTAATTTGCAGCACAGCGATCAGATCTGGATTAGGCCCAATATACTGTTTTATTATTAGAAAATTTCTTACTAACAGTTGCGCAATAAGCTTTGTTAATTTACTTGGCTGCTTGTGTTACCCAGGAAAATAAAACATCAGACTAAGCATGAGGGAAAACATACTCTCCAGGAATTTTTTTGTCCTCAGCGGCCATTGCCAGAGGCATTGACATAATATCACCACATACTGCAGTCTTCTCCAAAATCACATGTCGTTGCTGCCCTGTTGGGTCTCCCGTGTGACTCTGCACTAATGATGAACTAGGAGGAAGATCAGGATTGAAAACAATAGCCATTTAATCCCCAAGCAAAGCAATGGAATTTACAAAGAGGGTCTGTATGGGACCGAAGCAGGGTGTGGGCAGAAGACAACTGGTTCAGAGGCAAAGGGAAGGGAGGTGTAGGGAAATAGTCTGTGAAATAGTTCCACTAGATAAAG
This sequence comes from Pseudophryne corroboree, assembly GCF_028390025.1. Lineage (NCBI taxonomy): Eukaryota > Metazoa > Chordata > Amphibia > Anura > Myobatrachidae > Pseudophryne > Pseudophryne corroboree. The sequence goes on from NC_086448.1 coordinate 432,738,212, forward strand.
ATACAGTATAATAGGTGCCAGCCAAGCTGGGGGTGGGGTATAAGCCTGTACCCATGGCATGGCTTGTTGATATACACCGGGCAATGAGAGATGAAACTGATTAAAGCAGTTGTGGCAAGGAATAAAAAATAGCTGCCAATAAGGAAATTGCCAGAAACAGGAGAAACAAATGGTGTGTTGGGCAGTGAAAACTAGGAAAAAAAAGAAGGCTGTGGAAATGAGAATAAGATATCAGAGCACCAAGTGGGTTGAACAGAAGAACCAGAAGAAGAGACAAAAGAAAAAAAGGAAACACACAAAGAAGAAATGAATGAGACACATAAACTGTATCAGTCAACATGGGGAGCAACATCTGTGCTGTTCTTACTGTAACAAAGACAGGGAGTAAAGAAGACCGAGCCAAAGCCTCCAGGCCAGAAACTGCTCGAGGCTGAACAGCCAGGTTCTGATGAGTGGCCAGCACACTGCAATGCCACCAACTTTAATAGTAACTGTAGTGGATGTCCTTGTGTGCTGCAAGATAGCACCCAGGAGTGCTATGGTGGACATGGCACCCACACACTGCCCTAACCAAATACCCTCAACAGAGGTCATTGCAGCAGTGTTGCTTCGTGACCTCTTGGCTCTCAAGAAGCAGCACTATGCATCCAGGCCAGGATCCAACACCACCATCATTGTAGATGAGCCATGAGGAGTGGGATCCCCATCTAGAAGGGCTATGGACTGGGCAGGGGAACACTCTCCAGGCTCTGAAAGTCAAATGCTGCTGCTGGGGTAGTAGGCCGCCGATGCCAGTTGATGAGTCACTTAAGTGAGGAGGTGGAAGGTGCAGATTGTTTAGGACAGGGCATGAGGACTGAACTGCAACAGGATTGGAACCAGGTATACCCTGCCCACGGGGGTGGATGAGAAAATCCAAGCAGGGTTAAAAACAGGACAAATGAAAAAAGTGAAGAAATAGAAAGTAAAAAGAGACAAAGAAAGATGGCGAGACAGAAAAAAGAAAAAGGCAGGTATGGAAAGGAGTAAATAGAGCAAAAACAATAGGAATATGAGGTACAGAAAATGTACAGCTACACAGTTTAAAACTTAAAAAGAGGCAAACCAAATACAAACCAAAGACTTCATAGTATCCAAAGACCTTAACTAATACTAAATCCATATAGATTTAAAGATAATCAATCAGAATAAACAATCTGCCTAGTAACAAATAAATACTACCAGTCAGACAAAATGATAAGGGTTCTTATATAGCCTTAGCTTATACAGCTCTCACCTAATCAAAGCATAACTGAATTACAGGGTATAAACACAATACACAACAGTTAACCATGTCATACAGTACGTACCAGTGACGTGTGGTGATGTGAGGCAGATCCTTTCCTGTCATACTAACATATTCACCAGCATTTTTCCTATATAAAGTTTACAAAAAATACAAATATGAATATATTATAAATATCTTATTTGTATTATTCTACTGATTTTATAGTGAAAACTCTGGAGTAAAAGTTTATGTTAGGTGAGGCACTACCTACCTTTTCTGTACATCACTGATCAAAACTGCACCTTTGTATAATGCCCACATGAACACCATTGGCTTATATATTGTGTATAAATCTGACTCTGGTACTAGCCAGTGCCTCCTCAGCCATTTACCTCACCACACATCTCTTGTACGTACAAAGGATAGATCAAATTATTACAGTAGCATCACATGATAGGTGACATACAGGGGCATACATTAATACAGAAAAACATACAAGACAAATACTATTAAGCAGAATAAAAAGGGAAACATACAACATCAATCAAATAGCATGGCTGACAGGAGAATTCAGCAAAAGACATACCTGTGTGGTATGTCAGGCTGTCGGTTCTCAAGTCAACATGCATCAGATCAACATAAGAATGTTGGCTTGGCAAAATGTTGATATTCTTATCATGCTGACAGTGACGAAGTAGAAATTAGTCATGTCTACATGGATGATATGTCGACATGATATAATGTTAACCCAATGTCCCTGGTTACCCAGCGGTCACTTATTTGGTGCCAGCAGCATCTCTGGCACTGAATATTGGGTCCCAGTGACCATCTGACCAGCATTTCTGGTGGAGACACAAGACAGGGTGTAAATTACAGCTACTTTTTTTACCCTATACCAAGGGCGGGATGTACTAAGAGAAAAATGCAGTATAACCCCTGTTTTCAGGGGTTTTACCGAATGTTCAAATGTACTAAGACCTGACCACCGGGTTTTCGCTGCCCAGGGTATTGGCATCTTTGGATGGCGATACCCTATAGAAGCCTATGGGCTTTTTATTGCCGGCCACCGCAACCCCCCCACCTCCTCCGCCCCCCTGCCGCAGATGCTTCCCCCCCGGCATACCTTCTGACCTGAAAGGTAAACTCCTCCTCCCCCTAGAAATGAAGCCAGAGGTTCTTCAGGTTGCAGGGGGGAGGAGAAGGCGCAGCCTGCTGCTGCTTTCCGGTGTGCGGGGAATGTGGAGACCCCTGGGAGATGATGGATACCCCCTGCACACCACCTCACAGGTATCTCGGGGGGCCTCCATCACCGCATTGCGATGTTGATCGCATATGTTAGTACATATGCGATCAACATCGCTGCGATGGGCGGCGAGGGGCGGCGATGTATGCTAATCCCTAACCCTACCCCTGGTGCCTAATCCTAACCATCGGCATTCTCAGAATTTTGACATTTCACATGGAGACATTTCATATGTCAATACTGTGGACATGTTGACATATTGAGGATGTAAACATGACGCCTACTGATAAGCTGAACCATGTTGACATTCTATTGTTGACATTGTGGTGTCGTCATTATGAATGTTGACATGGTTACTGTCAACCATGTGACTGGATCGTGGAATACAGGCATGACATACATGACTATAACAGTGAAGAAGAAAATGAAAGGATGCAGCTTAAGCAAAGCAGAACCAATTCAGCATAATACAAGACAGAGGTAATGATGATGAAGATGAAGAGCAGATGTGAGTCATAAAACAGACCACCCTGCTTGTGATATCTTACTTTTTTAAGGGATGGGGTTTAGCAGCCAGAGGAATAATAGGCAAAGCCGGGACGGAGTGCCCAACTTAGTTGCAGTGATACAATAAAATAATTAAGAGAGAGAAGGCACTAAGAGAGAGAAGGCACTATTAAGAGAGAGAAGAGAGAGAAGGCACTAATATCAGAAAGATCATACTGTGTTTTAGGCAATGCCAAATGTAAGAGGATAATAAAAGTAGTAAAGAAATGAAAAAAAAAAATGGAGTCCATGATGAATTAAAAACTAATTAATCAGAAGACAAAATGAGAGGCCCTGGTAAAAGCAAGTAGAGAATAAAGCTAGAAAATAAGATGATAACTTCAAGATGGTTAAGGAGTCAAAAGTGTAGGAAACAGTGCTCAGACAGTCCAGGTGTAGGTGGTGCCTTTACTAGGAAGCAGTGGTAATATGTACTGCAGAGGCATTAGAGGTGAGGAGGTCCAGGTGTAATACTTCAGGTATACAAGGTACCTATTTTTTTTTAGGTAATCTAATCATTTAATGTGCTTTTCCATTTAAATGAATTGTGTTTCTTTTTTTATTGTTAGAGAAAGGATAAATATTTCTCAACATTTGAAATAGAGAAAATTAATTATTGGGCCACGCAGACACTCTCCCTTCTCAGGTAATGTGACAATAAAAATGTGACAAAGATCAAATGATATACAGGACTGGACTGCACTGAAGCTTTATAAAATATGGGAATTCTGTGATTAGGTCATGAGATATCTATTTTCATATGTCTATAACCTGCCACATCAGTGACTGATATACATTCTTGGCTCTGTGACAAAAACTCTTGGGATTTACATTTCAGAATCAGAATCAGCTTTATTGGCCAGGTGTACTCACATACACTAGGAATATTTTGTGGTAGAATGCATCACCAAGCAGCAACATGAAGGTGGAATACATAGCATAAGAAGGGGAAAAACGTAGCATACATTACAAACATTACACAAATGAGTTCATACTGCACATTGCAACTGTACAATAGACTGGACATATTATACATATTATGCATGTTAGACTTTTTATATATTGTTCAGCTGGTGGACAGCTAGTGGGAAAAAGGATTTCATGGATTTGGTCGATTTTGCTGGGAATGGCCCTGTAGCGTCTGCCTGGCGGAAGCTGTTCAGTTTGTGACCAGGGTGCTGCACATCTGCTACGATTTTATCCACCCACTTCCTGACCCTTGACTGGTATAATTCCTGGATGGGAGGAAGATCAGCCCCAACACTGTGCCAAATAAAAAATACCATACGTCACCGTCCAGCCCCAAAAAAAAAAAAAAAAAAAAAAAAAAATTCTTCCACAATCACCACCACTCCTGCATCTAGTAGTTCCTAAGATTTTTTTCTAGAAAAACAGCCCCGAGATGCTCTGTGGATAACAGCAAGTCTTGGAAGAAAGTAGTAGCTGAGATTGGCATAGAAGTAGCAAGTCAACCATATAAAGAAACCCCTTTGATGCACAGTTCATTTATTAGAACAGGGGTGGCCAAACAGTCCCGGGCAATGAGCCCAAAAATATCTGTAGTCAAGTGAAAGAGCCGATACAGTGCACAAAAATGGGCATGGCCTAATTGGCACACAAGGCCACGCCCCATTTTTGTGTGCCCGCCTTCAGTATAATGTTTGTTGGAGCATGACCATGTGTCACACCCCTATTTTTAATCACACTGGGGGCAAGAAACACTGAAACAATCCAGATTTACATAAAATACACTGAAACAAGCCAGTGTCCCCCTTCATTCTGTGCCTCTCAGCATCCTACCTCTGAGTCTTTCAGCCTGCCCCCTTTACTCTGTGCCTCACAGCCTCCCCCCTTTCCTCTGTACCTGTCAGCCTCTCACCCTTTACTCTGTGTCTCTCAGCCTCTCACCCTTCACTCTGTGCCTCTCATCTTGCCACCTGTCACTCTGTGCCTTTCAGCCTCCCCCATTCATGCTGTGCCTCTCAGCCTCCCACTCTTCACTCTGTGCCTCGCAGCCTGCCCCCTTCACTCTGTGTATTTCTGCCTGCTCCGCCCTCACTCTGTGCCTCTCAGCATCCCACATCCCACCTCTGAGTCTTTGAGCCTGCCCCTCTTCACTCTGTGCCTCTTAGCCTCCCACCCTTCAATCTGTGCCTCCTAGCCTCCCACCCTTCACTCTGTGCCTCTCATCCTCCCACCCTTCATTCTGTGCCTCTCAGCCTCCCACCCTTCACTAGTTGCCTCTCAGCCTCCCACCCTTCACTAGTTGCCTCTCAGCCTCCCACCCTTCACTAGTTGCATCTCAGCCTCCCACCCTTCACTTTGTGCCTCTCAGCCTCCCACCCTTCACTTTGTGCCTCTCAGCCTCCCACCCTTTACTAGTTGCCTCTCTGCCTGCCCCCCTTCACTAGTTGCATATCAGCCTCCCACCCATCACTCTGTGCCTCTCTGCATCCCACCCTTCACTTTGTGCCTCTCAGCCTCCCACACTTCACTAGTTGCCTCTCAGCCTTCCACCCTTCACAAGTTGCATCTCAGCCTCCCACCCTTCACTCTGTGCCTCTCAGCCTCCCACCCTTCACAATGTGCCTCTCAGCCTGCTCCTCGCCCTTCACTATGTGTCTTTCTGCCTGTTCCCCTTTCACTCTGTGCCTCTGGACTGCTGCAACCAATTAATTACTGGGAGCAAAGAAAAACTTTTGTGTCAAGTGCGTCACCCAGGGCGCAGGTAAAACAAATTATGTTTACCAGCATCTATACCTCATTGGTGGTCAGTGGGGGCACCTGGATCACTATGCCGGCGGTCTACATTCTTTGTGAGACCCCCTGGCAGCCCCCCCACACCAAACGTCTGTTTTCTCCCCCGACTGGCATTTAGGCATCCCTACCATGAGCTGGCCGTCTGTGAGTCGACGTCCGTGACCGCATTCTCTCCTCTTCTCATTGCAGCAGTTCTGCCTCTCATAATGCGATGTGATGTAATGAAGTCACATTGCGCATGGTGAGGAGCAGTGCAGTTGCATGCTTCCTCTGAACAGTAGCAACAGTGGGAGGCTGGGACGGTTGCCAGGTTCGGGAGCGGGAGCCTCATCACATAAAGTAAAGAGCCACATGCGGCGTGAGAGCCGTGGGTTGGCCACCGCTGTACTGGAATAATTAAAATAACCTCTTTTAATTGACTTTATTGTTTTATGTTTATTTATTTAGGCATTTACTTTTACTAAGTAAGCTGCAAAAACAAAGATAGCTTTGTTTTTCCATCTTAATAGTGATTTAGCTGTTCTTTGATTTAAAAAAAAAATGTTCTGTTATAGGATTGAATTAATACCTTTTCTTAAAATTCTTCAAAATGTTTTTGTCATTCTACACATTCATTACTTTAGTAGAGCTACAATACATTATTTATAAGACGTAACAATTTTATTACAATGAGACACCTTATTTGTGTTTAGCTCTGTCTGTGTATATGATGCAGGACGTTGTCCTCTTTATGAACAGACTGAAGTAAGTGGAGTAGCCAACAGGAATTATTTATAACCTAGTGACCAGCTCATTTGGTTTCATCCTCAGAGGCCAGTGCAGTCTAAATGACAGAAACATAATGGCCACTGAACTTTTGATCCAATTATGTGTTAATGAGTGGTTTGAGCAGCAAATAAAGAACTTATTAGGTTGGGCGATTGTCTTTCTTTGATACTAAAGGTCAACAATATCTGCCTGACAGAGTGGTACAGTATGTGCTCTTTTAATAAGAATATGCTCTCAGCTACTAACTTCAATTACACTAACGAATGTTACACACTATATAGATGTCAGGACTGACTGAGGTTTATTTAGCTCATCTAAAACATTTATTTTGCCACATATCTGTTCGGCTTACTTGCTAATTTAATTAACACTCTGTGAATTTTATATATATATATATATATATATATATATATACTGTATATATATCAGAGAGGACTCTATAGCAAATTAGGGTGCATTTTTTTTTCAATATTAATTTTTATTATTTTACGGGTAAGCTAAGCAGAAGGGGGAGGGATACAGAAAGGAGAAAAAGGGAAGGGGAAGGTTGAGGGTGTACACAGTCTGTTCAACAAAAATACAAAATTACATAGAGGATATGAAGAAGAATATCGTACAGGAAAATATCGTGAGGCCAAATCCGACCATCAGTAAATACATATTAAAATGATAACATATATTCCTAAGTGTCGGGAGGGGATATGGGATCTGGAGAACGATTATGCCAATAGGTAGACCACGAAAACCAGCGGAGCAATGGGCAGGATGGTGTAGAGGCATAGGCCACTCCCGCTGTCTCAAACTCGAAACGCAACTGTACGGCCATCTCTATCGCTGATATATGGGGAACTTCGGTGGAGCGCCATTGGCGAGCAATCAATAGTTTTGCAGAGACAAGAATATGACCTAAGATATAACGATCGTCCGGCGATAAGTCGCCATAATATAGATGAAGAAGAGCCAGTCGCGGGTGGGGGGCTACAGAATGGCCCAGCACTAATTCTGTGAGGTGGAAGACAGAGGTCCACAGTGGGGTAAGTATAGGGCAGTCCCAAAAGATATGCACTAAGGTACCGACCTTACCACATTTACGCCAGCATAAATTGGATGTGTAGGGTTGCATCGCATGTAAGCGGGATGGGGTAAAATACAAGCAGTGGAGGAGTTTATAAAATAGCTCTATGTGTGATATGCATCTAGATACCGTATAGCAGGATCGAAAAACCATCCCCCATTCTTCCTCCGAGATAGAGCATCTGAGGTCCGCCTCCCATTTCATCTGGAAGGGGGCTTTCTGCAATGTTTGGGGAGTAATAATGTAGTTATACCATTTTGTGATGCCTCCCCTGCCCTCCCCGGTATCCAGGAACTTCTGAACGAAGTTAGGCAAGGGGGAGAGGGTAAGGGGGGGGGGGGGGTACTGAGGTTCCCTGGAGCCAATGTCTGAGTTGCAAATATTTATGGAATTCCCTATGGGGCAGAAGGAATTTTTCCTGAATCTGAGCAAAAGATAGAAGGGTATTATGTGCCATTATATCCTGTATAGACAGGATTCCCTTTAATATCCAAGAACCAAATCTCAAGTCAGGGATCAAGGAGGCTAGTCCCGTCAGTGATAGAGCCAGTGCCGTTTCTAGCGGCGGGCGAGCCGTGCAACCGCACGGGGCGCCCGCCGCGGCACTTTGTGACTACTCCTCTCCTCCCTCTCTCTTCCCCCGAGCGCTCCGGCTCGGGGGGGGGGGGGGGGGGGCGTGACGTCACGACGCAAACGCGTCATTTTGCGAAGCCCAGCCCCCCGAGCAGGAGCGCTCGGGGGAAGAGAGAGGGAGGAGAGGAGGACTGGAGATAACCATCGACAGAGGAGGCGGCCGGCGCGCGGGACCCGAAGAGCGGCAAGTTGTAAGTATTCTCTCTCTCTCTCTCTCTCTCCCTACCTCCCCCCACTTGACACCTGCCGCACTGTGTAAAATGGGGATACCTGCCGCACTGTGTAAAATGGGGACACCTGCCGCACTGTGTAAAATGGGGGCACCTGCCGCACTGTGTAAAATGGGGGCACCTGCCACACTGTGTAAAATGGGGGCACCTGCCGCACTGTGTAAAATGGGGATACCTGCCGCACTGTGTAAAATGGGGACACCTGCCGCACTGTGTAAAATGGGGGCACCTGCCGCACTGTGTAAAATGGGATACCTGCTGCACTGTGTAAAATGGGGGCACCTGCCGCACTGTGTAAAATGGGGATACCTGCCGCACTGTGTAAAATGGGGACACCTGCCGCACTGTGTAAAATGGGGGCACCTGCCGCACTGTGTAAAATGGGTATACCTGCCGCACTGTGTAAAATGGGGGCACCTGCCGCACTGTGTAAAATGGGGACACCTGCCTGCGTACTGTGTAAAATGGGGATACCTGCCGCACTGTGTAAAATGGGGACACCTGCCTGCGTACTGTGTAAAATGGGGGCACGTGCCTGCGTACTGTGTAAAATGGGAACACCTGCCTGCGTACTGTGTAAAATGGGGACACCTGCCTGCGTACTGTGTAAAATGGGGACACCTGCCAGCGTACTGTGTAAAATGGGGACACCTGCCTGCGTACTGTGTAAAATGGGGATATCTGCCTGCGTACTGTGTAAAATGGGGACACCTGCCTGCCGCACTTTGTAAAATGGGGACACCTGCCTGCCGCACTTTGTAAAATGGGGACACCTGCCTGCCGCACTTTGTAAAATGGGGACACCTGCCTGCCGCGCTGTGTAATATGGGGACACTTGCCTGGTGTAATGTGTAAAAAGGGGACTTTTTTATTTTTATTTCTCTGACGTCCTAAGTGGATGCTGGGGACTCCGTCAGGACCATGGGGATTAGCGGCTCCGCAGGAGACAGGGCACAAAAGTAAAAGCTTTAGGACTAGGTGGTGTGCACTGGCTCCTCCCCCTATGACCCTCCTCCAAGCCTCAGTTAGGTTTTTGTGCCCGGCCGAGAAGGGTGCAATCTAGGTAGCTCTCCTGAGCTGCTTAGAATAAAAGTATAGACTTAGGTTTTTTTATTTTCAGTGAGTCCTGCTGGCAACAGGCTCACTGCATCGAGGGACTAAGGGGAGAAGAAGCGAACTCACCTGCGTGCAGAGTGGATTGGGCTTCTTGGCTACTGGACATTAGCTCCAGAGGGACGATCACAGGCCCAGCCATGGATGGGTCCCGGAGCTGCGCTGCCGGCCCCCTTACAGAGCCAGAAGAGTGAAGAGGTCCAGAAATCGGCGGCAGAAGGCATCTTGTCTTCAAGAAAGGTAGCGCACAGCACTGCAGCTGTGCGCCATTGCTCTCAGCACACTTCACACTCCGGTCACTGAGGGTGCAGGGCGCTGGGGGGGGGGCGCCCTGAGACGCAATGAAAACACTATTTATGGTAAAAAATACATCACATATAGCTCCTGGGCTATATGGATGTATTTAACCCCTGCCATTTTACCTCATAAAAAGCGGGAGAAAGGCCGCCGTGAAGGGGGCGGAGCCTATCTCCTCAGCACACAAGCGCCATTTTCCCTCACAGCTCCGCTGGAAGGACGTCTCCCTGACTCTCCCCTGCAGTCCTGCACTACAGAAACAGGGTAAAAAAGAGAGGGGGGGGCACTAATTTGGCATATAAAAACATATATAGCAGCTATAAGGGAGAAACACTTATTTATAAGGTTGTCCCTATACATATATAGCGCTCTGGTGTGTGCTGGCAAACTCTCCCTCTGTCTCCCCAAAGGGCTAGTGGGGTCCTGTCCTCTATCAGAGCATTCCCTGTGTGTGTGCTGTGTGTCGGTACGCGTGTGTCGACATGTATGAGGAGGAAAATGGTGTGGAGGCGGAGCAATTGCCTGTATTAGTGATGTCACCCCCTAGGGAGTCGACACCTGACTGGATGGTCTTATTTAAGGAATTACGTGATAGTGTCAGCACTTTACAAAAAACTGTTGACGACATGAGACAGCCGGCAAGTCAGTTAGTGCCTGTCCAGGCGTCTCAAACACTTGTCAGGGGCTCTAAAGCGCCCATTACCTCAGTCGGTCGACACAGACACAGACTCGGACACTGACTCCAGTGTCGACGGTGAAGAAACAAACGTATTTTCCAGTAGGGCCACACGTTACATGATCACGGCAATGAAAGAGGCTTTGCATATTTCTGATACTACAAGTACCACAAAAAAGGGTATTATGTGGGGTGTGAAAAAACTACCCGTAGTTTTTCCTGAATCAGAAGAATTAAATGAAGTGTGTGATGATGCGTGGGTCTCCCCCGATAAAAAATTGCTGATATCTAAGAAATTATTGGCATTATACCCTTTCCCGCCAGAAGTTAGGGCGCGTTGGGAAACACCCCCTAGGGTGGATAAGGCACTCACACGCTTATCAAAACAAGTGGCGTTACCGTCTCCTGATACGGCCGCCCTCAAGGAGCCAGTTGATAGGAAGCTGGAAAATGTCCTAAAAAGTATATACACACATACTGGTGTTATACTGCGACCAGTGATTGCCTCAGCCTGGATGTGCAGCGCTGGGGTGGCGTGGTCGGAGTCCCTGACTGAAAATATTGATACCCTTGACAGGGACAGTATTTTATTGACTATAGAGCGTTTAAAAGATGCGTTTCTATATATGCGTGATGCACAGAGGGATATTTGCACCCTGGCATCAAGAGTAAGTGCGATGTCCATTTCTGCCAGAAGATGTTTATGGACACGACAGTGGTCAGGTGATGCGGATTCCAAACGGCACATGGAAGTATTGCCGTATAAAGGGGAGGAGTTATTTGGGGTCGGTCTTTCGGACCTGGTGGCCACGGCAACAGCTGGAAAATCCACCTTTTTACCCCAACTCACCTCTCAGCAGAAAAAGACACCGTCTTTTCAGCCTCAGTCCTTTCGTCCCCATAAGGGCAAGCGGGCAAAAGGCCAGTCATATCTGCCCCGGGGTAGAGGAAAGGGAAAAAGACTGCAGCAGACAGCCTCTTCCCAGGAACAGAAGCCCTCCACCGCTTCTGCCAAGTCCTCAGCATGACGCTGGGGCCTTACAAGCGGACTCAGGTGCGCTGGGGGGTCGTCTCAAGAGTTTCAGCGCGCAGTGGGCTCACTCGCAAGTGGACCCCTGGATCCTACAGGTAGTATCCCAGGGGTACAGATTGGAATTCGAGACGTCTCCCCCTCGCAGGTTCCTGAAGTCTGCTTTACCAACGTCTCCCTCCGACAGGGAGGCAGTATTGGAAGCAATTCACAAGCTGTATTCCCAGCAGGTGATAATAAAAGTACCCCTCCTACAACAGGGAAAGGGGTATTATTCCACACTATTTGTGGTACCGAAGCCAGACGGCTCGGTGAGACCTATTCTAAATCTGAAATCTTTGAACACTTACATACAAAGGTTCAAATTCAAGATGGAGTCACTCAGAGCAGTGATAGCAAACCTGGAAGAAGGGGACTATATGGTGTCCCTGGACATCAAGGATGCTTACCCTCATGTCCCAATTTGCCCTTCTCACCAAGGGTACCTCAGGTTCGTAGTACAGAACTGTCATTATCAGTTTCAGACGCTGCCGTTTGGATTGTCCACGGCACCCCGGGTCATTACCAAGGTAATGGCCGAAATGATGATTCTTCTTCGAAGAAAAGGCGTCTTAATTATCCCTTACTTGGACGATCTCCTGATAAGGGCAAAGTCCAGGGAACAGTTGGAGGTCGGAGTAGCACTATCTCGGGTACTGCTACAACAGCACGGGTGGATTCTAAATATTCCAAAATCGCAGCTGATCCCGACGACACGTCTGCTGTTCCTAGGGATGATTCTGGACACAGTCCAGAAAAAGGTGTTTCTCCCGGAGGAGAAAGCCAGGGAGTTATCCGAGCTAGTCAGGAACCTCCTAAAACCAGGAAAAGTGTCAGTGCATCATTGCACAAGGGTACTGGGAAAAATGGTGGCTTCTTACGAAGCGATTCCATTCGGCAGATTTCACGCAAGAACTTTTCAGTGGGATCTGCTGGACAAATGGTCCGGATCGCATCTTCAGATGCATCAGCGGATAACCCTGTCTCCGAGGACAAGGGTGTCTCTTCTGTGGTGGCTGCAGAGTGCTCATCTACTAGAGGGCCGCAGATTCGGCATTCAGGATTGGATCCTGGTGACCACGGATGCCAGCCTGAGAGGCTGGGGAGCAGTCACACAGGGAAGAAATTTCCAGGGAACGTGGTCAAGTCTAGAGACTTCTCTCCACATAAATATACTGGAGCTAAGGGCAATTTACAATGCTCTATGCCTAGCAAGACCTCTGCTTCAAGGTCAGCCGGTGCTGATCCAGTCGGACAACATCACGGCAGTCGCCCACGTAAACAGACAGGGCGGCACAAGAAGCAGGAGGGCAATGGCAGAAGCTGCAAGGATTCTTCGCTGGGCGGAAAATCATGTGATAGCACTGTCAGCAGTGTTCATTCCGGGAGTGGACAACTGGGAAGCAGACTTCCTCAGCAGGCACGACCTCCACCCGGGAGAGTGGGGACTTCACACGGAAGTCTTCCACATGATTGTGAACCATTGGGAAAAACCAAAGGTGGACATGATGGTGTCCCGCCTCAACAAAAAACTGGACAGGTATTGCGCCAGGTCAAGGGACCCTCAGGCAATAGCTGTGGACGCTCTGGTAACACCGTGGGTGTACCAGTCAGTGTATGTGTTCCCTCCTCTTCCTCTCATACCCAAGGTACTGAGAATTATAAGACGGAGAGGAGTAAGAACTATACTCGTGGCTCCGGATTGGCCAAGGAGGACTTGGTACCCGGAACTTCAAGAGATGCTCACAGAGGACCCATGGCCTCTGCCGTTAAGAAGGGACTTGCTTCAGCAAGGACCCTGTCTGTTCCAAGACTTACCGCGGCTGCGTTTGACGGCATGGCGGTTGAACGCCGGATCCTAAGGGAAAAAGGCATTCCGGAAGAGGTCATACCTACCCTGGTCAAAGCCAGGAAGGAGGTGACCGCACAACATTATCACCGCATTTGGCGAAAATATGTTGCGTGGTGTGAGGCCAGGAAGGCCCCCAAGGAGGAATTTCAACTTGGTCGATTCCTGCATTTCCTGCAAACAGGAGTGTCTATGGGCCTCAAATTGGGGTCCATTAAGGTTCAAATTTCGGCCCTGTCGATTTTCTTCCAGAAAGAATTGGCTTCAGTTCCTGAAGTCCAGACATTCGTCAAGGGAGTACTGCATATACAACCCCCTTTTGTGCCTCCAGTGGCACCGTGGGATCTCAACGTAGTTCTGGGATTCCTCAAATCACATTGGTTTGAACCGCTCAAATCTGTGGATTTGAAATATCTCACATGGAAAGTGACCATGCTGTTGGCCCTGGCCTCGGCCAGGCGAGTGTCAGAATTGGCGGCTTTGTCTCACAAAAGCCCATATCTGATTTTCCATTCGGACAGGGCAGAACTGCGGACTCGTCCCCAGTTTCACCCTAAGGTGGTGTCAGCGTTTCACCTGAACCAACCTATTGTGGTGCCTGCGGCTACTAGGGACTTGGAGGACTCCAAGTTGCTAGACGTTGTCAGGGCCCTGAAAATATATATTTCCAGGACGGCTGGAGTCAGGAAAACTGACTCGCTGTTTATCCTGTATGCACCCCACAAGCTGGGTGCTCCTGCTTCTAAGCAGACGATTGCTCGTTGGATTTGTAGTACAATTCAGCTTGCACATTCTGTGGCAGGCCTGCCACAGCCAAAATCTGTAAATGCCCATTCCACAAGGAAGGTGGGCTCATCTTGGGCGGCTGCCCGAGGGGTCTCGGCTTTACAACTTTGCCGAGCAGCTACTTGGTCAGGGGCAAACACGTTTGCAAAATTCTACAAATTTGATACCCTGGCTGAGGAGGACCTGGAGTTCTCTCATTCGGTGCTGCAGAGTCATCCGCACTCTCCCGCCCGTTTGGGAGCTTTGGTATAATCCCCATGGTCCTGACGGAGTCCCCAGCATCCACTTAGGACGTCAGAGAAAATAAGAATTTACTTACCGATAATTCTATTTCTTGTAGTCCGTAGTGGATGCTGGGCGCCCATCCCAAGTGCGGATTGTCTGCAATACTTGTACATAGTTATTGTTACAAAAATCGGGTTATTATTGTTGTGAGCCATCTTTTCAGAGGCTCCTCTGTTATCATGCTGTTAACTGGGTTCAGATCACAAGTTGTACAGTGTGATTGGTGTGGCTGGTATGAGTCTTACCCGGGATTCAAAATCTTTCCTTATTGTGTACGCTCGTCCGGGCACAGTATCCTAACTGAGGCTTGGAGGAGGGTCATAGGGGGAGGAGCCAGTGCACACCACCTAGTCCTAAAGCTTTTACTTTTGTGCCCTGTCTCCTGCGGAGCCGCTAATCCCCATGGTCCTGACGGAGTCCCCAGCATCCACTACGGACTACGAGAAATAGAATTATCGGTAAGTAAATTCTTATTTTTTCCCCCCTGTGGTGGGTGTGATATCAGATGAGGCCACGCCCACTGTAATGAGACCACGCCCATTTCAATCAGGCCACACAGCCTTGTCGGGAGCGCGCGCGCATGCTTTTTTTCTGGCTATATGGGGGGGGGGGCACGCAATATTTTTTTATAGCAATGGGGGGGGGGGGGGCGGGCGCATTTTGAAATCTCGCACTGGGAGCCAAATTGTCTAAAAAAGGCCCTGGATAGAACAGGGGTGGGGAGAGTTATATCATTTCCACTTTGCACTACGTCCAGCCAAGCCTTCCGAGTAGATTGGACAGAGAGGGTTCTACCGATTAATAGCTTGCCCTCTGATTTCGGGAGTAATAAAACATCAGTCAGGGGTAGTGGGGCAACCAGCCCTTGTTCAAGTTGAACCCACGACTTGTATGGAGGGTGTAGATACCATGCCCCTATCTGCGCTAGTCGGCAAGCCAGTTGATAGGAATGCAAATCCGGGTACGCCAGGCCCCCTTCTCGTTTGGGTCGGGTCATTGTTTTCCTGGCTAACCTCGGTTTCTTACCTTTCCAAACATAAGAGTTGAGCACGGCAGTAAATTTGGACAAAAGATAGTCGGGTAAAAGGAGAGGGATGGCCCGAAATAAGTAGTGACGTGCACCGGACATTTTTCGGGTTTTGTGTTTTGGTTTTGGATTCGGTTCCGCGGCCGTGTTTTGGATTCGGACGCGTTTTGGCAAAACCTCACCGAATTTTTTTTGTCGGATTCGGGTGTGTTTTGGATTCGGGTGTTTTTTAAAAAAAAAACCTAAAAAACAGCTTAAATCATAGAATTTGGGGGTCATTTTGATCCCATAGTATTATTAACCTCAATAACCATAATTTCCACTCATTTCCAGTCTATTCTGAACACCTCACACCTCACAATATTATTTTTAGTCCTAAAATTTGCACTGAGGTCGCTGGATGGCTAAGCTAAGCGACACAAGTGGCCGACACAAACACCTGGCCCATCTAGGAGTGGCACTGCAGTGTCAGGCATGATTGCACTTCAAAAAAATAGTCCCCAAACAGCACATGATGCAAAGAAAAAAAGAGGCGCACCAAGGTCGCTGTGTGACTAAGCTAAGCGACACAAGTGGCCAACACAAAGACCTGGCCCATCTAGGAGTGGCACTGCAGTGTCAGGCAGGATGGCACTTCAAAAAAATTGTCCCCAAACAGCACATGATGCAAAGAAAAATGAAAGAAAAAAGAGGTGCAAGATGGAATTGTCCTTGGGCCCTCCTACCCACCCTTATGTTGTATAAACAGGACATGCACACTTTAACGAACCCATCATTTCAGTGACAGGGTCTGCCACACGACTGTGACTGAAATGACTAGTTGGTTTGGGCCCCCACCAAAAAAAGAAGCAATCAATCTCTCCTTGCACAAACTGGCTCTACAGAGGCAAGATGTCCACCTCATCATCATCCTCCGATTCCTCACCCCTTTCACTGTGTACATCCTCCTCCTCACAGATTATTAATTCGTCACCACTGGAATCCACCATCTCAGGTCCCTGTGTACTTTGTGGAGGCATTTGCTGCTGGTGAATGTCTCCACGGAGGAATTGATTATAATTCATTTTGATGAACATCATCTTCTCCACATTTTCTGGAAGTAACCTCGTACGCCGATTGCTGACAAGGTGAGCAGCTGCACTAAACACTCTTTCGGAGTACACACTGGAGGGAGGGCAACTTAGATAGAATAAAGCCAGTTTGTGCAAGGGCCTCCAAATTGCCTCTTTTTCCTGCCAGTATACGTACTGACTGTCTGACGTGCCTATTTGGATGCGGTCACTCATATAATCCTCCACCATTCTTTCAATGGTGAGAGAATCATATGAAGTGACAGTAGATGACATGTCAGTAATCGTTGGCAGGTCCTTCAGTCCTGACCAGATGTCAGCACTCGCTCCAGACTGCCCTGCATCACTGCCAGCGGGTGGGCTCGGAATTCTTAGCCTTTTCCTCACACCTCCAGTTGCGGGAGAATGTGAAGGAGGAGATGTTGACGGGTCACGTTCCGCTTGACTTGACAATTTTCTCACCAGCAGGTCTTTGAACCTCTGCAGACTTGTGTCTGCCGGAAAGAGAGATCCAAGGTAGGTTTTAAATCTAGGATCGAGCACAGTGGCCAAAATGTAGTGCTCTGATTTCAACAGATTGACCACCCGTGAATCCTGGTTAAGCGAATTAAGGGCTCCATCCACAAGTCCCACATGCCTAGCGGAATCGCTCTGTTTTAGCTCCTCCTTCAATGTCTCCAGCTTCTTCTGCAAAAGCCTGATGAGGGGAATGACCTGACTCAGGCTGGCAGTGTCTGAACTGACTTCACGTGTGGCAAGTTCAAAGGGTTGCAGAACCTTGCACAACGTTGAAATCATTCTCCACTGCGCTTGAGTCAGGTGCATTCCCCCTCCTTTGCCTATATCGTAGCCAGATGTATAGGCTTGAATGGCCTTTTGCTGCTCCTCCATCCTCTGAAGCATATAGAGGGTTGAATTCCACCTCGTTACCACCTCTTGCTTCAGATGATGGCAGGGCAGGTTCAGGATTGTTTGGTGGTGCTCCAGTCTTCTGTACACGGTGGCTGAATGCCGAAAGTGGCCCGTAATTTTTCGGGCCACCGACAGCATCTCTTGCACGCCCCTGTTGTTTTTTAAATAATTCTGCACCACCAAATTCAATGTATGTGCAAAACATGGGACGTGCTGGAATTTGCCCAGATGTAATGCACGCACAATATTGCTGGCATTGTCCGATGTCACAAATTCCCAGGAGAGTCCAATTGGGGTAAGCCATTCTGCGATTATCTTCCTCAGTATCCGTAAGAGGTTGTCAGCTGTGTGCCTCTTCAGGAAAGCGGTGATACACAGCGTAGCCTGCCTAGGAACGAGTTGGCATTTGCGAGATGCTGCTACTGGTGCCGCCGCTGCTGTTCTTGCTGCGGAAGGCAATACATCTACCCAGTGGGCTGTCACAATCATATAGTCCTGAGTCTTCCCTGCTCCACTTGTCCACATGTTCGTGGTTAAGTGGACATTGGGTACAACTGCATTTTTTAGGACACTGGTGAGTCTTTTTCTGAGGTCTGTGTACATTTTCGATATCGCCTGCCTAGAGAAATGGAACCTAGATGGTATTTGGTACCGGGGACACAGTACCTCAATCAAGTCTCTAGTTGCCTCTGAATTAATGGTGGATACCGGAACCACGTTTCTCACCGCCCAGGCTGCCAAGGCCTGAGTTATCTGCTTTGCAGCAGGATGACTGCTGTGATATTTCATCTTCCTCGCAAAGGACTGTTGGACAGTCAATTGCTTACTGGAAGTAGTACAAGTGGTCTTCCGACTTCCCCTCTGGGATGACGATAGACTCCCAGTAGCTACAACAGCAGTGCCAGCAGCAGTAGGCGTTACACTCAAGGATGCATCGGAGGAATCCCAGGCAGGAGAGGACTCGTCAGACTTGCCAGTGACATGGCCTGCAGGACTATTGGCTTTCCTGGGTAAGGAGGAAATTGACACTGAGGGAGTTGGTGGTGTGGTTTGCAGGAGCTTGGTTACAAGAGGAAGGGATTTAGTGGTCAGTGGACTGCTTCCGCTGTCACCCAAAGTTTTTGAACTTGTCACTGACTTATGATGAATGCGCTGCAGGTGACGTATAAGGGAGGATGTTCCGAGGTGGTTAACGTCCTTACCCCTACTTATTACAGCTTGACAAAGGCAACACACGGCTTGACACCTGTTGTCCGCATTTGTGTTGAAATAATTCCACACCGAAGAGCTGATTTTTTTTTTGTATTTTGATCAGGCATGTCAATGGCCATATTCGTCCCACGGACAACAGGTGTCTCCCCGGGTGCCTGACTTAAACAAACCACCTCACCATCAGAATCCTCCTTGTCAATTTCCTACCCAGCACCAGCAACACCCATATCCTCATCCTGGTGTACTTCAACAGTGACATCTTCAATTTGACTATCAGGAACTGGACTGCGGGTGCTCCTTCCAGCACTTGCAGGGGGCGTGCAAATGGTGGAAAGCGCAAGCTCTTCCCGTCCAGTGTTGGGAAGTTCAGGCATCGCAACCGACACAATTGGACTCTCCTTGGGTATTTGTGATTTAGAAGAACGCACAGTTATTTGCTGTGCTTTTGCCAGCTTAAGTCTTTTCATTTTTCTAGCGAGAGGATGAGTGTTTCCATCCTCATGTGAAGCTGAACCACTAGCCATGAACATAGGCCAGGGCCTCAGCCGTTCCTTGCCACTCCATGTCGTAAATGGCATATTGGCAAGTTTACGCTTCTCCTCAGACGTTTTTAATTTAGATTTTTGGGTCATTTTACTGAACTTTTGTTTTTTGGATTTTACATGCTCTCTACTATGACATTGGGCATCGGCCTTGGCAGACGACGTTGATGGCATTTCATCGTCTCGGCCATGACTAGTGGCAGCAGCTTCAGCACGAGGTGGAGGTGGATCTTGATCTTCCCTATTTTAACCTCCACATTTTTGTTCTCCATATTTTAATGTGTGGAATTATATGCCAGTATCAATAGCAATGGCCTACTACTATATATACTGCGCACAACTAAAATGCACCACAGGTATAGAATGTAGATGGATAGTATACTTAATGACGACACAGAGGTAGGTACAGCAGTGGCCTTCCGTACCGTACTGCTATATATAGTATACTGGTGGTCACTGTGTCAGCAAACTGCAAAACTAAAATGCACCACAGGTATAGAATGTAGATGGATAGTATTCTTAATGACGACACGGAGGTAGGTACAGCAGTTGCCTTCCGTACCGTACTGCTATATATAGTATACTGGTGGTCACTGTGTCAGCAAAACTCTGCACTGTACTCCTCCTATATAATATTATACTGGTGGTCCTGACTCCCCACTCCCCACAATAAAGCAGCACACTGAGCACAGATATGGAGCGTTTTTCAGGCAGACAACGTATAATGGTGGTCACTGTCAGCAAAACTCTGCACTGTACTCCTCCTATATAATATTAATTATACTGGTGGTCCCCAGTCCCCACATTAAAATAAAGCAGCACACTAAGCATAGATATGGAGTGTTTTTCAGGCAGACAACGTATACTGGTGGTCACTGTCAGCAAAACTCTGCACTGTACTACTGCTATATAATACAGCTGCTCCTCAGTCCCCACAATTAAGCAGTGTGAGCACAGATATATATGCAGCACACTGAGCACAGATATGGAGCGTTTTTTTCAGGCAGAGAACGGATAACTGGTGGTCACTGATCAGCAAAACTCTGCACTGTACTCCTCCTATATTATACAGCTGCTCCCCAGTCCTCCCCACAATGAATTAAGCAATAATGCACAATCAAATTCAACAATAACGGAGAGGACACCAGCCACGTCCTCTCCCTAACATTTGCAATGCACGAGTGAAAATGGCGGCGACGCGCGGCTGCTTATATAGAATCCGAATCTCGCGAGAATCCGACAGCGGGATGATGACGTTCGGGCACGCTCGGGTTACCCGAGCCATACAGGAGAATCCGAGTATGGCTCGGACCCGTGTAAAAAGGGTGAAGTTCGGGGGGGTTCGGTTTCCGAGAAACCGAACCCGCTCATCACTAGAAATAAGTACATGAGTCTTGGGAGTACCATCATTTTTAGTGCAGCTATTCGCCCTAGCCATGAAACATGATGCATCATCCAGTCCGAGACCAGAGCAGTAAATTTGCGCAACAGGGGGGGTAGTTAGCGGATATTAGATCATCCAATTTCTGGGTGAAATGGATCCCCAGATATTTGAGGCTACTATCCTGCCAGGAGTACGAGTAAGAAGCTTTCAGTGCGGATAGGAGGGGGGGGCGGAAAGTTAATAGGGAGTGCCTCCGTCTTGGTACTATTAAGTTTATAATAGGATACAGCCGCATATTCAGACAAGAGCGTGTGCAAAACTCGGAGGGAGGTAGTAGGGGCAGTGAGTGTCAAAAGGACATCGTCCGCAAACAGACATATCTTATGCGATTGTCTCAAAAACTCCACTCCTTTAATCAATGGAGAGGATCGTATTTTCTCAGCCAAAGGTTCTATTGCCAAAGCAAATACCAGTGGGGATAGAGGGCACCCTTGGCGTGTGCCATTCGTGATCATAAAAGAGGAGGAGAGGAGTTCATTTACACACACCCTTGCTGAGGGGAGAGAATACAAAGCTAAAACGGAGGAGAGAATCCTACCTGTAAGGCCAAATTTACAAAGAACCGCCTGTAAATACCCCCAGTGAAGGCGATCAAACGCCTTCTCCGCATCTAAGGAAAGCAACAGTAAGGGAGAATCAGATGAGGAAAAGGCATCCCGCACGTTTATCACCTGCCTGGTGTTATCGGTGGCCTGTCTTCCGGGGGACAAAGCCCACCTGATCACAATGGATGAGCGAGGGGAGCAGGGGGTTGAGCCTGTTGGCCACCAGCTTCGCATAGATTTTTAAGTCAGTATTTAATAAAGCTATGGGGCGATAGTTAGGCATCATAGCGGGATTCTTCCCTGGCTTAGGGAAGGCGGCTACACGAGCCTCCAGCATTTCCACCGGGAAATTCCCCACGGAGGAAGCGTGATTATAGACTCCTTCCAGGACAGGGGTAATAGCGTCTTTGAAGCATTTATAGAATTTATTTATAAACCCAATCCGGGCATGGAGCTTTGTCTAATGGAAGTGAGTCTATTGCTTGGGTAATTTCTTTATGGGACCAAGGTTGATTTAAAGTCTGTAAAGTAGGTGAGTCAATGGAGGGGAGATTGATGTCTTTCAGGAAGGCCGCTATATTAGCTGGTGTGGGCTGTGGGATAGATACGTCGTCTTTCAAATTATAGAGGGAGGAATAGTATGTGGCGAAGGAGTTAGCAATATCTAACGGGTCGGATATCTTGATATTGTTTAAAGTGATAATAGATTTCACCCTCTCTTTAGCAATTTTCCCCCTCAGTTTGCGCGCAAGCATTCTACCCGCCCTGTCCCCCTGCGTATAGAACTTTTGCCGCAGTCGTAAAAGGTTTTTATGGACCTCAGTTAAAGCTAATTTATTCATCTCATCCCTGACCCCAATCAGATATCGGTAAGTTTTCTTATTAGAGGGGTTCAACTTAAGTAGGGTATCTAAATCTTTAAGGCGGGTTTCGAGTTCTAACTGTTTTTCTCGGGAGGTCCTGCGGATATAAGCAGCCGCCTGGATTGCCGCTCCCCGGACCACTGCCTTAAGGGCACACACATGCGTAAATATGGACGTGTCTGCTGGAACATTGGTTTCTATGTACAGGGAGAGGGCCTGTGTAATAGACTGGTGAGCATCCGCATTTGTGAGGAGGTAATCTCCAAGGCGCCATAAGGTAGGAGAAGACTGCACGTGGCGGGGGTTCCAATGGACCGTGAGGGCAGAATGATCGGACCATGATACTGGCAGGATAGAAGCCTTCGATACCTGTTGGAGAGTCCACTTATCCTAAATCACTAAATCAATCCTAGAAAAAGAGCCGTGTACCGGGGAAAAGAACAAATAATCCCTACAGGTCGGGTTCTTAGCTCTCCAAACATCGTAGAGGTCATACTCGTGTAATATATTCCTAAAAGCTTGGGAGCTATCCTGCTGCGAGTTCGCAGTGAGAGAAGGGCGGGGTAAGGATTTGTCTACCGCTGGGTCAAGGACCATGTTAAAGTCCCCCAGCAGTAACAAAGCACCCGATAAGTGCATCTGGAGGAGTTTAAAAAATTTCCTAAAGAAGGGTATTTGTTTGGTATTAGGAGCATACAACGTGGCAATAGTGACTGGTCTGTCTTCCATTTTACCTGTCAGAATAAGGTATCTACCCTCTGGGTCAGTAATTTGATGATCTAGAGAGAAATCACAGGTACTAGAAAATAATATGGCCACCCCAGCCTTTCTTCTTCGGGCCATTGGACATATAACCAGTGGGGAATTTGTTATCCTTAAGAGAGGGGGGTGACAAGGACATGAAGTGAGTCTCCTGTAAGGCCACTATGTGCGCTTTACATTTGGCAAAATGGCGCAAGGCCAATCGCCGTTTATGTGGTGAATTCAGCCCTTTCACGTTTAAGGATAGAACATTAACCATTAGACCTGTCAGTGAACAATGCAAAAATCAATCTACATACATAAGCTATGTAACGGGATCTAAGAGGGTGTTTGTGTACTAGAACTTGGAGAGGCAGGAAAAACAGGGAAGGTGAGAGAAACAGTAAGAAAGGGGGACAGAGCGGGCACCGCAAGGATGCCAAACAAGGTTGCCTAGCTAGGCAACACATGGGGTCGGGGCGAGGTGTAGGGAGATATCTCCCCCCCACTCCTAGAACAATCAACATAGACAAGAATATAAAAACAACATCTAGAAGACATATGGTACACGTCTTCTCCCGGACCGCACCAAATCCACATACATAGTGTTAATGGAAGCAAAGACGTCTCGCAAGGGGAATGCAGGACGAGCAGTGGGTAACAGGTTGATAATAGGAATAATACAATATAAGCATCCCAAGCTAATCTAACACCATACATATGCATAAACATAGATCTAGCTTTGTGACCATCCGAAGCATTGCCCGGGAGGGCACATGAAGGGCATACATTAACTTAAATGGAGGCAGGAAAATCAATACTGGCTACAACATACAACCTGAACGAGATAATCAGTCTCTAGAGTCATTTGCCGGCTATCGACCACTCCTGGGCCAACTTAAGGGTTGCAGGTGCCTTTTCTGACGTATCCTCCTTCTTCCAGGAATCCATTAGTTTCAGCCCAGCCTCTGGCGTGAGTATTGCGTGCATGACACCGTTACGTCTAACCAGCAATTTCGTCGGAAACCCCCAACGATAAAGAATATCAGCTCTCTTGAGTGCTGTAGTCACCGGGTAGAACGCACGTCTCATAGCTAGGGTAGCCGCTGAGAGGTCACCATACACTTGAATATCTCCCAAGGTCGTGGGCGGCAGGTCCGGGCGCATAGCTGCCCGCAGGATTTGGTCCTTGACATGGAAGTAATGCATCCTCATCAGAGTGTCTCTCGGAGCATCTTTTGAGGCATTCCTAGCCTTCGGTAGGTGATGGATGCGGTCGATAAGAAAGTCATCAATAGAGCTGGTAGGAAGAAGAGCCATGAAGAGGTCTGTTGCAAATTGGATGAGCTCTGAGTTGGAGACTGTTTCCGGGATACCGCGAAGCTTTATATTGTTACGGCGTGACCTGTCCTCAAGGTCACAGGTCTTCCACCTAAGGTCCGCGACCTCTGCTTGTAGCTCTTCAAGTTGGTTAATCACCTCATTATGAGACTTCACCACCTCCTAACACTTATTCTCGAGGTGGTCCGTACGTTGACCTGTAGCGTCGACTGTCTGCTGGCAGCTTTGGAGCGCTGTCTTAACTTCCAATGTAATATCATCTTTAAAGGAAGCCAAAAGCTGCCGCATAGAACCGAGTGTGAGGGGTGCGTCGTCATCCAGTTGAGAGAGTTTTGTTTGATGCACCCGGGGAGTCACAGAAACCTCATCACTACCATGGAATTGCTTGGATAGGGAATCCGACACAATGGGAGTTTTCTGACTCTGGGAAGTCGGAGACTGCTTGAAAAAAGCGACCGGGCAGACCGGGGTTGGGTCTTTTTGGCATTTAGGCGGCATTATCCCAGAGGGTATCCCCCACTGCAGTAGTCGCTGACAAGAGAAATCGGAAGAAGGAGGATAACGAGACCTATGTCCACTTGATATATGCGTGCGAGGAGGGGTCACAGCATCAGGAGTGGGGGAGAGATTCAGCCATCACATCCATGGTCACATCAGTACGGCTCGAGCAGAGACAAGTCTCCCTGCGGCACCCAGTTTCCGGGTGTGGCAATGGGGAAACCGGCCAAGTATATCTGAAGGGTTAATAGAAGCGCCTAAGGTCTCCCAGCAGTAATACCAGGTGGTCTCTTTAAAGAGCTATGAAACATGCACCCATGGGGGAATAGAGAGAAACCTCGATCAGGGAACTAATATAAGTGTAAAGCTGTGCAGGGATGGAAGGGCTGAAAAGCAGAGTAGTCGTGCCTCTGTTGTGGCTATGTGCCAGGAAGCAAGATGGTGCCGCCCGGCTCCCGTCACCGGCTTCAAAAGCCTTAAAAGCGTGTGTCCTCCGGATTCATTGGTGGCGGCGCCGGTAACAGAACCGCGCAGAGGGGAGATGGTGCAAACCCTGTACCTTCGTCCAAAGAGGATCCCCGCCGCATCACTTCCGGTCCGGACACCACTCAAATCCAGCCCACGGCTTCTTCCAGGCAGGTAGGCTGCAACCTGCACGGGCACAGGGGGCACCCGCCAGCTCCGCAACTCACCCTGCCTTGATCAGGGAGACCTCAACAGCTCAGCAGTGGGGGTCCTGGGGATAAATCAGAGGCCAAAAGGGTTCCAAACTCGGCCAGGACAGGATCCCAGGCACAGCACGTCCTCTCCTCTCCACATCCAGGCCACCGACCAAAGTATTGGCTCTTCTAATAAACAGTATTGAGCTTTATAAGCAGCCAGGGCATGAGCACAATGTGGGGGGAGACTTTGAGAAACCTCCACTGCCACAGATAGGAGAAAAAGCAGGGCTTCACCACTTCTCAGCGTCAAAACAAGCAAAGTGGGCGTGCAGCCCTTAACCAAGATGGTGCTGCCGGTCTCTAATACAAGGCCTCGGCGGCTGGGGTACCTGGAGTCCACCGGGAGCGGGCTGAAGCAGTGGTGGGAGCAGAGGGGGCCCTCCCAGCTGAAGAAACGATCCGCGGCCGGAGGAGAGGGTAAGGTTCAGAGCGTGGAGTCCTGTTCCCAGGCGCACAGCAGCCGCGTCCGCGCCGATCAGCGGGTTCCTGCTCCGGCCAGCGCAGGCGAAGGGGAGCTCACCAGCCGGGCCAGACAGGTGGGGGGACAGGTGAGGAAGCGGTGGAGGGAAGGAGGAGGCAATTACAGCGCCCGCAGATTACGAGCGCTGCACTTCCGGTCCGGCTCTGCGGGAAATTGAGACCCCCCCGGCTTCAGATGAGCAGATAGGCTGCAACCCGCATGGGTGCAGGGGGCACCCGCCGGCTCCGCAGACCACGCCACTCAATTCGGGCAGGTAAAAGGGTTCTAGATATTGTCTTGCAATGTAAATAGCAGCATATATCACGTACTTTATGATTATCTCAGGTAGGAGCTCTAATACTGCACTACTGCCTGGATCTGCCACCAAGCCACGCCCCATTAGGGTGCATTTTTGACACTTACAGGCATATCGTGAATAGGCAAAATCACATACGGTACTGTATGCCCCATGTGTCTCCATAGGTTGTGAGTGACAAACTTCCCAAATCCACTGGTTGTTATTCCAAGTGTAATGAATATGTGAAAAAAAAGGTAATTGGTGAAATAATATTTAAAATGCTGCTTAAATCAAAAATCTACAGGCTTTTCTGAAATATAATGTTGTTCTCCTAAGAACAGTAACTTGTAATCTTCTATATACTTCAAGATGCATGGAAATTCCAAAACATTAAAAATTGTAGTAGTGCTACTGCTATCACATATTTTATTCACCACTTACTAAGAAAAATATATATGATTAAAATAAACAGAGTATCACACTGAGTTCAAATTCAATGCTGCTGTATCCTAGAACTGCTCAACTGCTCCACGTGCTTGGAGAGATTGGATTTGCATAGGGTTCATGTATGGTTGATATTTAGCTTAATGAAAAGTCCCTCACTTTTCAAATGCAATTCAGTTATGTTCAGAGTTTATCAAGGGGGCATATTGTTACAAATAGAAATCTTGATGATTCAGACAATACAATTATCTAACCATAAGAATATTGCCATACCCATTTAAAAGTAAAAAGAGCATGCCTCTTGCCCAGTAAGTGCCCACCTACACTCATCTTCTGGCAGACCCCACAGCAAGGCTAAAAAGCCCATACTGTAGGTTTGGAATTAGAAAGTAGAATAGAGTAGAATAGAGGTGGCTTTTTCTAAAGTTTAAATCTATAAAGTTTCGTTAAACTTTCTTTTAAAGTTTAAGTTTAGGGTTTCTTTAAAGTTTACATTTCTAAAGTTTAACTCATAGGCTCCATTGTCAAGAAGTTGCAACAGCGGTTGTTCTTTCTGAGGCAACTCAGGAAATTCAATATTTCACAGGAACTGCTGATTATCTTCTATACAGCCATTGTGGAGTCTGTTTTATGCTCTTCAATCACAGTCTGGTATGGAGCTGCCAATGAGTGTGACAGACGGAGGCTACAGAGGGTTGTGAGGACCGCAGAAAAGATCGTTGGTGCCGTTCTCCCCTCTGTTCAGGACCTCTACCTATCCAGAGTCAAGAAGCAGGCAGGGAAAATCGTAGCAGACAAGCTGCACCCTGATCACGTCCTGTTTGAAATACTTCCATCAGGCAGGCGTTAAAGGTCCATTCTCGCCAAGTTGACCAGAACCAAACACAGCTTCTTTCCATTAGCTGTCCACTTACTAAATTATGCCTAACAAGTCTGGCACAACGAACTGCTATGTAATTGTAAACAGTGTTTTATAAACAATGTATGTTATGTGTGTATGTATGTTATGCTATGTACTATGTAATGTTTATTCTTTTTATATTGTTATTTGGCAAAGCATTGTAAACCGCAAACAATTCCTACTGTACATGAGTATACATGGCCAATAAAGTCGATTCTGATTCTGACCCCACATGATCACTTTAGAACCACCCAGTTCATGAAATAAATCTGTTTTGATGGGTGCCTGCTCTGCACTTTATAATGACTGCCTTCCCTCTCTGCAAAGAGATAAAGGATATCTAGGAGCACCCGCACAAAGTTCAAAGCACCACCAGATTGGATTTTGTGCTGTGCTTTGGTGGTGTTATTTTTGGCCAGTTGTACTACTGGTTCATTGGATATAATTATCTATCCAAGGGACAACAATCTGCAACATTGGACTCCAGTCTAACGTTCTTACTGACATTCCTTAAAAATGAATACGGGTACAAAAAAAATTTGCTTGGGTCAGTTTATGTACATTACATAGATGTGATATTTACTTTGATAATAAACAGAGCATGTGCAATGATGTGGTGTTTTATTTACGCTAGTATTAGGAGATCAAAGTGCTGTATATTTTTACTTTGATGCTTTGTTAGCATGTTAAGTTCATCATCCTATCTTTTCCTAAACTTATTGGGCACCAAAGCCCTTATAATTTATGGAGTCTCTGCAAAATGTTTGTTATCATTTTGCTGTATTTCCATTTAAGT
Organism: Pseudophryne corroboree; assembly: GCF_028390025.1. Classification (NCBI taxonomy): domain Eukaryota; kingdom Metazoa; phylum Chordata; class Amphibia; order Anura; family Myobatrachidae; genus Pseudophryne; species Pseudophryne corroboree. The sequence continues at coordinate 432,766,625 of NC_086448.1, forward strand.
TCATTTACAATCTATTGAGACTTCACAGATTTTATCAAGATAGTTTTCTCCTTATTCAAATTTTTTTTTTTTTCTCTCAGCTGGAAGTAGACATGAGCCAGAAAAATGTTTAATAGAAGATGAATAAAAGCATATGGGGAGGAAAAACCTACAAAGTTTGAACAGCCAATATTGTGGAAGGCATTCTGGTGAACCGCCACCTGCACCCGCTGAACACAGGGATCTGAAGATGACACTGATCGATTTAACAGTAGGAAGGTGTTAATGATATGCAGCTCTGATGGCTGAGCCACTTCACACTCATTTGCATTTCCATTCATCATCTCAGCATTTATCATTATGAGGAGAATGCCAGATCTAATTAAAGTCTGGGCTAACAGGGTGACATGGGAGCTCAGTCACTACTTATATTATCGAAAACATGGGAAACTTTCCAGCAGGAAGTACACCAACCTTATACCAAACCCAATTGACTTAATTTCTAGCTAAACCATTTGAGGCTCCTTCATTTGAATTAACTAAAAGCCTGGAATCAAGTTCCACAACATATTTTATTCCTTGCTGGCATCTGAACTGTTTAGGAGACAGAACCAATAATGTGACATTGTTACCAATTATGTACGCTATAAAGTTGAAAAATTAGATTTGTATGTGTTTATTGCAAAGGAAATGGCTGCATGCACTTTTTGTTATAGTGCTTTACTGTACAATTGCTGGTTCGCCTCAGTAATCAGAAATATTTTTTAATAGTTTTTTCATTGGTTGTTTCACTGGCAGGTGTCGTATTAAGAAAACACTATCATTACACCCCACAATTAAAATGTTTAGATATGAAATGCATTGTTTAGTGTTTTGTGCTAAAGTCTTACTTTATTTCATTATAGAGATGCACCCAGCACCTGTAAGTGTTGAAAGTTAGAAATACATTGGGGATAAACCCCTGGTGTCCCCCAGCACACCGAGCTGTACCTGTACCAAGACATGAAAGACTATATATATATAATAGAAATCCAGAGGTCTTAGTTACATACAGTTTGCAAACGTATGATAAGCCACCAGGCCCCGACAAGGCTCCTCTGATGCTGGTGGTCCCTAACTCTAGGTCTGGGCCTGGGGTGTAGAACCCCACAAACCGGCAAAGGCCAGCTAACCCCAGGGCAGCACAATGCGAGAAGGTAAAGTGTTAGTATGTGTTAATAAAGGAAAACAAAATCTATATATATATAGTCTTTCATGTCTTGGTACAGGTACAGCTCGGTGAGCTGGGGGACACCAGGGGTTTATCCCCAATGTATTTCTAGCTCAGACTACCCCCTCCCTTTCATGCACCTGAACTGTTTTTCCTAATTGATTTGAGCAACTTACATTTTGTTCTGTTAGTATGAGGGGCATGGATGGGACCAGTGTTTGGAGGGTATGCTGGTCTCTGTAGTGCCATTTGGAGATTCCGGGGGAATCTTCAGGTGAGTTAGCTCTCAATTCGGATACATTTGCTCAGATGCCATTATCATGTGGCATTATGTTATATTACCCGGAAGGGTTGTTATTATTATTATTATTATTATTATTATTATAGTACCTGGGGCGGGTCTGGGGTGCGGTTTCCCCTGGATTGGTGGGGCTGGGCTGCTTTGGGGTAGCACACTGCGAGATCTTATTTAGCACCCCCTTAACATATTTATTAATCCTTCTGGTCTTTTAATTAAACTTTCACTAGTATATTAATTTTTGTATATAGATTTTGTTTTCCTTTATTAACACATACTAACACTTTACCTTCTCGCATTGTGCTGCCCTGGGGTTAGCTGGCCTTTGCCGGTTTGTGGGGTTCTACACCCCAGGCCCAGACCTAGAGTTAGGGACCACCAGCATCAGAGGAGCCTTGTCGGGGCCTGGTGGCTTATCATACGTTTGCAAACTGTATGTAACTAAGACCTCTGGATTTCTATTATATATATAGTCTTTCATGTCTTGGTACAGGTACAGCTCGGTGTGCTGGGGGACACCAGGGGTTTACCCCCAATGTATTTCTAGCTCAGACTACCCCCTCCCTTTCATGCACCTGAACTGTATTTCCTAATTGATTTGAGCAACTTACATTTTGTTCTGTTAGTATGAGGGGCATGGATGGGACCAGTGTTTGGAGGGTATGCTGGTCTCTGTAGTGCCATTTGGAGATTCCGGGGGTATCTTCAGGTGAGTTAGCTCTCAATTCGGATACATTTGCTCAGATGCCATTATCATGTGGCATTATGTTATATTACCTGGAAGGGTTGTTATTATTATTATTATTATTATTATTATTATTATTATTATAGTACCTGGGGCGGGTCTGGGGTGCGGTTTCCCCTGGATTGGTGGGGCTGGGCTGCTTTGGGGTAGCACACTGCGAGATCTTAGTTAGCACCCCCTTAACATATTTATTAATCCTTCTGGTCTTTTAATTAAACTTTCACTAGTATATTAATTTTTGTATATAGATTTTGTTTTCCTTTATTAACACATACTAACACTTTACCTTCTCGCATTGTGCTGCCCTGGGGTTAGCTGGCCTTTGCCGGTTTGTGGGGTTCTACACCCCAGGCCCAGACCTAGAGTTAGGGACCACCAGCATCAGAGGAGCCCTGTCGGGGCCTGGTGGCTTATCATACGTTTGCAAACTGTATGTAACTAAGACCTCTGGATTTCTATTATATATATAGTCTTTCATGTCTTGGTACAGGTACAGCTCGGTGTGCTGGGGGACACCAGGGGTTTATCCCCAATGTATTTCTAGCTCAGACTACCCCCTCCCTTTCATGCACCTGAACTGTATTTCCTAATTGATTTGAGCAACTTACATTTTGTTCTGTTAGTATGAGGGGCATGGATGGGACCAGTGTTTGGAGGGTATGCTGGTCTCTGTAGTGCCATTTGGAGATTCCGGGGGAATCTTCAGGTGAGTTAGCTCTCAATTCGGATACATTTGCTCAGATGCCATTATCATGTGGCATTATGTTATATTACCCGGAAGGGTTGTTATTATTATTATTATTATTATTATTATAGTACCTGGGGCGGGTCTGGGGTGCGGTTTCCCCTGGATTGGTGGGGCTGGGCTGCTTTGGGGTAGCACACTGCGAGATCTTATTTAGCACCCCCTTAACATATTTATTAATCCTTCTGGTCTTTTAATTAAACTTTCACTAGTATATTAATTTTTGTATATAGATTTTGTTTTCCTTTATTAACACATACTAACACTTTACCTTCTCGCATTGTGCTGCCCTGGGGTTAGCTGGCCTTTGCCGGTTTGTGGGGTTCTACACCCAAGGCCCAGACCTAGAGTTAGGGACCACCAGCATCAGAGGAGCCTTGTCCGGGCCTGGTGGCTTATCATACGTTTGCAAACTGTATGTAACTAAGACCTCTGGATTTCTATTATATATATAGTCTTTCATGTCTTGGTATAGGTACAGCTCGGTGTGCTGGGGGACACCAGGGGTTTATCCCCAATGTATTTCTAGCTCAGACTACCCCCTCCCTTTCATGCACCTGAACTGTATTTCCTAATTGATTTGAGCAACTTACATTTTGTTCTGTTAGTATGAGGGGCATGGATGGGACCAGTGTTTGGAGGGTATGCTGGTCTCTGTAGTGCCATTTGGAGATTCCGGGGGTATCTTCAGGTGAGTTAGCTCTCAATTCGGATACATTTGCTCAGATGCCATTATCATGTGGCATTATGTTATATTACCCGGAAGGGTTGTTATTATTATTATTATTATTATTATAGTACCTGGGGCGGGTCTGGGGTGCGGTTTCCCCTGGATTGGTGGGGCTGGGCTGCTTTGGGGTAGCACACTGCGAGATCTTATTTAGCACCCCCTTAACATATTTATTAATCCTTCTGGTCTTTTAATTAAACTTTCACTAGTATATTAATTTTTGTATATAGATTTTGTTTTCCTTTATTAACACATACTAACACTTTACCTTCTCGCATTGTGCTGCCCTGGGGTTAGCTGGCCTTTGCCGGTTTGTGGGGTTCTACGCCCCAGGCCCAGACCTAGAGTTAGGGACCACCAGCATCAGAGGAGCCTTGTCGGGGCCTGGTGGCTTATCATACGTTTGCAAACTGTATGTAACTAAGACCTCTGGATTTCTATTATATATATAGTCTTTCATGTCTTGGTACAGGTACAGCTCGGTGTGCTGGGGGACACCAGGGGTTTATCCCCAATGTATTTCTAGCTCAGACTACCCCCTCCCTTTCATGCACCTGAACTGTATTTAATAATTGATTTGAGCAACTTACATTTTGTTCTGTTAGTATGAGGGGCATGGATGGGACCAGTGTTTGGAGGGTATGCTGGTCTCTGTAGTGCCATTTGGAGATTCCGGGGGTATCTTCAGGTGAGTTAGCTCTCAATTCGGATACATTTGCTCAGATGCCATTATCATGTGGCATTATGTTATATTACCCGGAAGGGTTGTTATTATTATTATTATTATTATTATTATTATTATAGTACCTGGGGCGGGTCTGGGGTGCGGTTTCCCCTGGATTGGTGGGGCTGGGCTGCTTTGGGGTAGCACACTGCGAGATCTTATTTAGCACCCCCTTAACATATTTATTAATCCTTCTGGTCTTTTAATTAGACTTTCACTAGTATATTAATTTTTGTATATAGATTTTGTTTTCCTTTATTAACACATACTAACACTTTACCTTCTCGCATTGTGCTGCCCTGGGGTTAGCTGGCCTTTGCCGGTTTGTGGGGTTCTACACCCCAGGCCCAGACGTAGAGTTAGGGACCACCAGCATCAGAGGAGCCTTGTCGGGGCCTGGTGGCTTATCATACGTTTGCAAACTGTATGTAACTAAGACCTCTGGATTTCTATTATATATATAGTCTTTCATGTCTTGGTACAGGTACAGCTCGGTGTGCTGGGGGACACCAGGGGTTTATCCCCAATGTATTTCTAGCTCAGACTACCCCCTCCCTTTCATGCACCTGAACTTTATTTCCTAATTGATTTGAGCAACTTACATTTTGTTCTGTTAGTATGAGGGGCATGGATGGGACCAGTGTTTGGAGGGTATGCTGGTCTCTGTAGTGCCATTTGGAGATTCCGGGGGTATCTTCAGGTGAGTTAGCTCTCAATTCGGATACATTTGCTCAGATGCCATTATCATGTGGCATTATGTTATAGTACCCGGAAGGGTTGTTATTATTATTATTATAGTACCTGGGGCGGGTCTGGGGTGCGGTTTCCCCTGGATTGGTGGGCCTGGGCTACTTTGGGGTAGCACACTGCGAGATCTTAGTTAGCACCCCCTTAACATATTTATTAATCCTTCTGGTCTTTTAATTAAACTTTCACTAGTATATTAATTTTTGTATATAGATTTTGTTTTCCTTTATTAACACATACTAACACTTTACCTTCTCGCATTGTGCTGCCCTGGGGTTAGCTGGCCTTTGCCGGTTTGTGGGGTTCTACACCCCAGGCCCAGACCTAGAGTTAGGGACCACCAGCATCAGAGGAGCCTTGTCGGGGCCTGGTGGCTTATCATACGTTTGCAAACTGTATGTAACTAAGACCTCTGGATTTCTATTATATATATAGTCTTTCATGTCTTGGTACAGGTACAGCTCGGTGTGCTGGGGGACACCAGGGGTTTATCCCCAATGTATTTCTAGCTCAGACTACCCCCTCCCTTTCATGCACCTGAACTGTATTTCCTAATTGATTTGAGCAACTTACATTTTGTTCTGTTAGTATGAGGGGCATGGATGGGACCAGTGTTTGGAGGGTATGCTGGTCTCTGTAGTGCCATTTGGAGATTCCGGGGGTATCTTCAGGTGAGTTAGCTCTCAATTCGGATACATTTGCTCAGATGCCATTATCATGTGGCATTATGTTATATTACCCGGAAGGGTTGTTATTATTATTATTATTATTATAGTACCTGGGGCGGGTCTGGGGTGCGGTTTCCCCTGGATTGGTGGGGCTGGGCTGCTCTGGGGTAGCACACTGCGAGATCTTAGTTAGCACCCCCTTAACATATTTATTAATCCTTCTGGTCTTTTAATTAAACTTTCACTAGTATATTAATTTTTGTATATAGATTTTGTTTTCCTTTATTAACACATACTAACACTTTACCTTCTCGCATTGTGCTGCCCTGGGGTTAGCTGGCCTTTGCCGGTTTGTGGGGTTCTACACCCCAGGCCCAGACCTAGAGTTAGGGACCACCAGCATCAGAGGAGCCTTGTCGGGGCCTGGTGGCTTATCATACGTTTGCAAACTGTATGTAACTAAGACCTCTGGATTTCTATTATATATATAGTCTTTCATGTCTTGGTACAGGTACAGCTCAGTGTGCTGGGGGACACCAGGGGTTTATCCCCAATGTATTTCTAGCTCAGACTACCCCCTCCCTTTCATGCACCTGAACTGTATTTCCTAATTGATTTGAGCAACTTACATTTTGTTCTGTTAGTATGAGGGGCAAGGATAGGACCAGTGTTTGGAGGGTATGCTGGTCTCTGTAGTGCCATTTGGAGATTCCGGGGGTATCTTCAGGTGAGTTAGCTCTCAATTCGGATACATTTGCTCAGATGCCATTATCATGTGGCATTATGTTATATTACCCGGAAGGGTTGTTATTATTATTATTATTATTATTATTATTATTATTATTATTATAGTACCTGGGGCGGGTCTGGGGTGCAGTTTCTCCTGGATTGGTGGGGCTGGGCTGCTTTGGGGTAGCACACTGCGAGATCTTATTTAGCACCCCCTTAACATATTTATTAATCCTTCTGGTCTTTTAATTAAACTTTCACTAGTATATTAATTTTTGTATATAGATTTTGTTTTCCTTTATTAACACATACTAACACTTTACCTTCTCGCATTGTGCTGCCCTGGGGTTAGCTGGCCTTTGCCGGTTTGAGGGGTTCTACGCCCCAGGCCCAGACCTAGAGTTAGGGACCACCAGCATCAGAGGAGCCTTGTCGGGGCCTGGTGGCTTATCATACGTTTGCAAACTGTATGTATCTAAGACCTCTGGATTTCAATTATATATATAGTCTTTCATGTCTTGGTACAGGTACAGCTCGGTGTGCTGGGGGACACCAGGGGTTTATCCCCAATGTATTTCTAGCTCAGACTACCCCCTCCCTTTCATGCTCCTGAACTGTATTTAATAATTGATTTGAGCAACTTACATTTTGTTCTGTTAGTATGAGGGGCATGGATGGGACCAGTGTTTGGAGGGTATGCTGGTCTCTGTAGTGCCATTTGGAGATTCCGGGGGTATCTTCAGGTGAGTTAGCTCTCAATTCGGATACATTTGCTCAGATGCCATTATCATGTGGCATTATGTTATATTACCCGGAAGGGTTGTTATTATTATTATTATTATTATTATTATTATTATAGTACCTGGGGCGGTTCTGGGGTGCGGTTTCCCCTGGATTGGTGGGGCTGGGCTGCTTTGGGGTAGCACACTGCGAGATCTTATTTAGCACCCCCTTAACATATTTATTAATCCTTCTGGTCTTTTAATTAAACTTTCACTAGTATATTAATTTTTGTATATAGATTTTGTTTTCCTTTATTAACACATACTAACACTTTACCTTCTCGCATTGTGCTGCCCTGGGGTTAGCTGGCCTTTGCCGGTTTGTGGGGTTCTACACCCCAGGCCCAGACCTAGAGTTAAGGACCACCAGCATCAGAGGAGCCTTGTCGGGGCCTGGTGGCTTATCATACGTTTGCAAACTGTATGTAACTAAGACCTCTGGATTTCAATTATATATATAGTCTTTCATGTCTTGGTACAGGTACAGCTCGGTGTGCTGGGGGACACCAGGGGTTTATCCCCAATGTATTTCTAGCTCAGACTACCCCCTCCCTTTAATGCACCTGAACTGTATTTCCTAATTGATTTGAGCAACTTACATTTTGTTCTGTTAGTATGAGGGGCATGGATGGGACCAGTGTTTGGAGGGTATGCTGGTCTCTGTAGTGCCATTTGGAGATTCCGGGGGTATCTTCAGGTGAGTTAGCTCTCAATTCGGATACATTTGCTCAGATGCCATTATCATGTGGCATTATGTTATATTACCCGGAAGGGTTGTTATTATTATTATTATTATTATTATTATTATTATAGTACCTGGGGCGGGTCTCGGGTGCGGTTTCCCCTGGATTGGTGGGGCTGGGCTGCTTTGGGGTAGCACACTGCGAGATCTTATTTAGCACCCCCTTAACATATTTATTAATCCTTCTGGTCTTTTAATTAAACTTTCACTAGTATATTAATTTTTGTATATAGATTTTGTTTTCCTTTATTAACACATACTAACACTTTACCTTCTCGCATTGTGCTGCCCTGGGGTTAGCTGGCCTTTGCCGGTTTGTGGGGTTCTACACACCAGGCCCAGACCTAGAGTTAGGGACCACCAGCATCAGAGGAGCCTTGTCGGGGCCTGGTGGCTTATCATACGTTTGCAAACTGTATGTAACTAAGACCTCTGGATTTCTATTATATATATAGTCTTTCATGTCTTGGTACAGGTACAGCTCGGTGTGCAGGGGGACACCATGGGTTTATCCCCAATGTATTTCTAGCTCAGACTACCCCCTCCCTTTCATGCACCTGAACTGTATTTCCTAATTGATTTGAGCAACTTACATTTTGTTCTGTTAGTATGAGGGGCATGGATGGGACCAGTGTTTGGAGGGTATGCTGGTCTCTGTAGTGCCATTTGGAGATTCCGGGGGTATCTTCAGGTGAGTTAGCTCTCAATTCGGATACATTTGCTCAGATGCCATTATCATGTGGCATTATGTTATATTACCCGGAAGAGTTGTTATTATTATTATTATTATTATTATAGTACCTGGGGCGGGTCTGGGGTGCGGTTTCCCCTGGATTGGTGGGGTTGGGCTGCTTTGGGGTAGCACATTGCGAGATCTTATTTAGCACCCCCTTAACATATTTATTAATCCTTCTGGTCTTTTAATTTAACTTTCACTAGTATATTAATTTTTGTATATAGATTTTGTTTTCCTTTATTAACACATACTAACACTTTACCTTCTCGCATTGTGCTGCCCTGGGGTTAGCTGGCCTTTGCCGGTTTGTGGGGTTCTACGCCCCAGGCCCAGACGTAGAGTTAGGGACCACCAGCATCAGAGGAGCCTTGTCGGGGCCTGGTGGCTTATCATACGTTTGCAAACTGTATGTAACTAAGACCTCTGGATTTCTATTATATATATAGTCTTTCATGTCTTGGTACAGGTACAGCTCGGTGTGCTGGGGGACACCAGGGGTTTATCCCCAATGTATTTCTAGCTCAGACTACCCCCTCCCTTTCATGCACCTGAACTGTGTTTCCTAATTGATTTGAGCAACTTACATTTTGTTCTGTTAGTATGAGGGGCATGGATGGGACCAGTGTTTGGAGGGTATGCTGGTCTCTGTAGTGCCATTTGGAGATTCCGGGGGTATCTTCAGGTGAGTTAGCTCTCAATTCGGATACATTTGCTCAGATGCCATTATCATGTGGCATTATGTTATATTACCCGGAAGGGTTGTTATTATTATTATTATTATTATTATTATTATTATAGTACCTGGGGCGGGTCTGGGGTGCGGTTTCCCCTGGATTGGTGGGGCTGGGCTGCTTTGGGGTAGCACACTGCGAGATCTTATTTAGCACCCCCTTAACATATTTATTAATCCTTCTGGTCTTTTAATTAAACTTTCACTAGTATATTAATTTTTGTATATAGATTTTGTTTTCCTTTATTAACACATACTAACACTTTACCTTCTCGCATTGTGCTGCCCTGGGGTTAGCTGGCCTTTGCCGGTTTGTGGGGTTCTACGCCCCAGGCCCAGACGTAGAGTTAGGGACCACCAGCATCAGAGGAGCCTTGTCGGGGCCTGGTGGCTTATCATACGTTTGCAAACTGTATGTAACTAAGACCTCTGGATTTCTATTATATATATAGTCTTTCATGTCTTGGTACAGGTACAGCTCGGTGTGCTGGGGGACACCAGGGGTTTATCCCCAATGTATTTCTAGCTCAGACTACCCCCTCCCTTTCATGCACCTGAACTGTATTTCCTAATTGATTTGAGCAACTTACATTTTGTTCTGTTAGTATGAGGGGCATGGATGGGACCAGTGTTTGGAGGGTATGCTTGTCTCTGTAGTGCCATTTGGAGATTCCGGGGGTATCTTCAGGTGAGTTAGCTCTCAATTCGGATACATTTGCTTAGATGCCATTATCATGTGGCATTATGTTATATTACCCGGAAGGGTTGTTATTATTATTATTATTATTATTATAGTACCTGGGGCGGGTCTGGGGTGCGGTTTCCCCTGGATTGGTGGGGCTGGGCTGCTTTGGGGTAGCACACTGCGAGATCTTATTTAGCACCCCCTTAACATATTTATTAATCCTTCTGGTCTTTTAATTAAACTTTCACTAGTATATTAATTTTTGTATATAGATTTTGTTTTCCTTTATTAACACATACTAACACTTTACCTTCTCGCATTGTGCTGCCCTGGGGTTAGCTGGCCTTTGCCGGTTTGTGGGGTTCTACGCCCCAGGCCCAGACGTAGAGTTAGGGACCACCAGCATCAGAGGAGCCTTGTCGGGGCCTGGTGGCTTATCATACGTTTGCAAACTGTATGTAACTAAGACCTCTGGATTTCTATTATATATATAGTCTTTCATGTCTTGGTACAGGTACAGCTCGGTGTGCTGGGGGACACCAGGGGTTTATCCCCAATGTATTTCTAGCTCAGACTACCCCCTCCCTTTCATGCACCTGAACTGTATTTCCTAATTGATTTGAGCAACTTACATTTTGTTCTGTTAGTATGAGGGGCATGGATGGGACCAGTGTTTGGAGGGTATGCTTGTCTCTGTAGTGCCATTTGGAGATTCCGGGGGTATCTTCAGGTGAGTTAGCTCTCAATTCGGATACATTTGCTTAGATGCCATTATCATGTGGCATTATGTTATATTACTCGGAAGGGTTGTTATTATTATTATTATTATTATTATAGTACCTGGGGCGGATCTGGGGTGCGGTTTCCCCTGGATTGGTGGGGCTGGGCTGCTTTGGGGTAGCACACTGCGAGATCTTATTTAGCACCCCCTTAACATATTTATTAATCCTTCTGGTCTTTTAATTAAACTTTCACTAGTATATTAATTTTTGTATATAGATTTTGTTTTCCTTTATTAACACATACTAACACTTTACCTTCTCGCATTGTGCTGCCCTGGGGTTAGCTGGCCTTTGCCGGTTTGTGGGGTTCTACGCCCCAGGCCCAGACGTAGAGATAGGGACCACCAGCATCAGAGGAGCCTTGTCGGGGCCTGGTGGCTTATCATACGTTTGCAAACTGTATGTAACTAAGACCTCTGGATTTCTATTATATATATAGTCTTTCATGTCTTGGTACAGGTACAGCTCGGTGTGCTGGGGGACACCAGGGGTTTATCCCCAATGTATTTCTAGCTCAGACTACCCCCTCCCTTTCATGCACCTGAACTGTATTTCCTAATTGATTTGAGCAACTTACATTTTGTTCTGTTAGTATGAGGGGCATGGATGGGACCAGTGTTTGGAGGGTATGCTTGTCTCTGTAGTGCCATTTGGAGATTCCGGGGGTATCTTCAGGTGAGTTAGCTCTCAATTCAGATACATTTGCTCAGATGCCATTATCATGTGGCATTATGTTATATTACCCGGAAGGGTTGTTATTATTATTATTATTATTATTATTATAGTACCTGGGGCGGGTCTGGGGTGCGGTTTCCCCTGGATTGGTGGGGCTGGGCTGCTTTGGGGTAGCACACTGCGAGATCTTATTTAGCACCCCCTTAACATATTTATTAATACTTCTGGTCTTTTAATTAAACTTTCACTAGTATATTAATTTTTGTATATAGATTTTGTTTTCCTTTATTAACACATACTAACACTTTACCTTCTCGCATTGTGCTGCCCTGGGGTTAGCTGGCCTTTGCCGGTTTGTGGGGTTCTACACCCCAGGCCCAGACCTAGAGTTAGGGACCACCAGCATCAGAGGAGCCTTGTCGGGGCCTGGTGGCTTATCATACGTTTGCAAACTGTATGTAACTAAGACCTCTGGATTTCTATTATATGTATAGTCTTTCATGTCTTGGTACAGGTACAGCTCGGTGTGCTGGGGGACACCAGGGGTTTATCCCCAATGTATTTCTAGCTCAGACTACCCCCTCCCTTTCATGCACCTGAACTGTATTTCCTAATTGATTTGAGCAACTTACATTTTGTTCTGTTAGTATGAGGAGCATGGATGGGACCAGTGTTTGGAGGGTATGCTGGTCTCTGTAGTGCCATTTGGAGATTCCGGGGGTATCTTCAGGTGAGTTAGCTCTCAATTCGGATACATTTGCTCAGATGCCATTATCATGTGGCATTATGTTATATTACCCGGAAGGGTTGTTATTATTATTATTATTATTATTATAGTACCTGGGGCGGGTCTGGGGTGCGGTTTCCCCTGGATTGGTGGGGCTGGGCTGCTTTGGGGTAGCACACTGCGAGATCTTAGTTAGCACCCCCTTAACATATTTATTAATCCTTCTGGTCTTTTAATTAAACTTTCACTAGTATATTAATTTTTGTATATAGATTTTGTTTTCCTTTATTAACACATACTAACACTTTACCTTCTCGCATTGTGCTGCCCTGGGGTAAGCTGGCCTTTGCCGGTTTGTGGGGTTCTACACCCCAGGCCCAGACCTAGAGTTAGGGACCACCAGCATCAGAGGAGCCTTGTCGGGGCCTGGTGGCTTATCATACTTTTGCAAACTGTATGTAACTAAGACCTCTGGATTTCTATTATATATATAGTCTTTCATGTCTTGATACAGGTACAGCTCGGTGTGCTGGGGGACACCAGGGGTTTATCCCCAATGTATTTCTAGCTCAGACTACCCCCTCCCTTTCATGCACCTGAACTGTATTTCCTAATTGATTTGAGCAACTTACATTTTGTTCTGTTAGTATGAGGGGCATGGATGGGACCAGTGTTTGGAGGGTATGCTGGTCTCTGTAGTGCCATTTGGAGATTCCGGGGGTATCTTCAGGTGAGTTAGCTCTAAATTCGGATACATTTGCTCAGATGCCATTATCATGTGGCATTATGTTATATTACCCGGAAGGGTTGTTATTATTATTATTATTATTATTATTATTATTATAGTACCTGGGGCGGGTCTGGGGTGCGGTTTCCCCTGGATTGGTGGGGCTGGGCTGCTTTGGGGTAGCACACTGCGAGATCTTATTTAGCACCCCCTTAACATATTTATTAATCCTTCTGGTCTTTTAATTAAACTTTCACTAGTATATTAATTTTTGTATATAGATTTTGTTTTCCTTTATTAACACATACTAACACTTTACCTTCTCGCATTGTGCTGCCCTGGGGTTAGCTGGGCTTTGCCGGTTTGTGGGGTTCAACACACCAGGCCCAGACATAGAGTTAGGGACCACCAGCATCAGAGGAGCCTTGTCGGGGCCTGGTGGCTTATCATACGTTTGCAAACTGTATGTAACTAAGACCTCTGGATTTCTATTATATATATAGTCTTTCATGTCTTGATACAGGTACAGCTCGGTGTGCTGGGGGACACCAGGGGTTTATCCCCAATGTATTTCTAGCTCAGACTACCCCCTCCCTTTCATGCACCTGAACTGTATTTCCTAATTGATTTGAGCAACTTACATTTTGTTCTGTTAGTATGAGGGGCATGGATGGGACCAGTGTTTGGAGGGTATGCTGGTCTCTGTAGTGCCATTTGGAGATTCCGGGGGTATCTTCAGGTGAGTTAGCTCTCAATTCGGATACATTTGCTCAGATGCCATTATCATGTGGCATTATGTTATATTACCCGGAAGGGTTGTTATTATTATTATTATTATTATTATTATTATTATTATAGTACCTGGGGCGGGTCTGGGGTGCGGTTTCCCCTGGATTGGTGGGGCTGGGCTGCTTTGGGGTAGCACACTGCGAGATCTTATTTAGCACCCCCTTAACATATTTATTAATCCTTCTGGTCTTTTAATTTAACTTTCACTAGTATATTAATTTTTGTATATAGATTTTGTTTTCCTTTATTAACACATACTAACACTTTACCTTCTCGCATTGTGCTGCCCTGGGGTTAGCTGGCCTTTGCCGGTTTGTGGGGTTCTACACCCCAGGCCCAGACCTAGAGTTAGGGACCACCAGCATCAGAGGAGCCTTGTCGGGGCCTGGTGGCTTATCATACGTTTGCAAACTGTATGTAACTAAGACCTCTGGATTTCTATTATATGTATAGTCTTTCATGTCTTGGTACAGGTACAGCTCGGTGTGCTGGGGGACACCAGGGGTTTATCCCCAATGTATTTCTAGCTCAGACTACCCCCTCCCTTTAATGCACCTGAACTGTATTTCCTAATTGATTTGAGCAACTTACATTTTGTTCTGTTAGTATGAGGGGCATGGATGGGACCAGTGTTTGGAGGGTATGCTGGTCTCTGTAGTGCCATTTGGAGATTCCGGGGGTATCTTCAGGTGAGTTAGCTCTCAATTCGGATACATTTGCTCAGATGCCATTATCATGTGGCATTATGTTATATTACCCGGAAGGGTTGTTATTATTATTATTATTATTATTATTATTATTATAGTACCTGGGGCGGGTCCGGGGTGCGGTTTCCCCTGGATTGGTGGGGCTGGGCTGCTTTGGGGTAGCACACTGCGAGATCTTAGTTAGCACCCCCTTAACATATTTATTAATCCTTCTGGTCTTTTAATTAAACTTTCACTAGTATATTAATTTTTGTATATAGATTTTGTTTTCCTTTATTAACACATACTAACACTTTACCTTCTCGCATTGTGCTGCCCTGGGGTTAGCTGGCCTTTGCCGGTTTGTGGGGTTCTACACCCCAGGCCCAGACCTAGAGTTAGGGACCACCAGCATCAGAGGAGCCTTGTCGGGGCCTGGTTGCTTATCATACGTTTGCAAACTGTATGTAACTAAGACCTCTGGATTTCTATTATATATATAGTCTTTCATGTCTTGATACAGGTGCAGCTCGGTGTGCTGGGGGACACCAGGGGTTTATCCCCAATGTATTTCTAGCTCAGACTACCCCCTCCCTTTCATGCACCTGAACTGTATTTCCTAATTGATTTGAGCAACTTACATTTTGTTCTGTTAGTATGAGGGGCATGGATGGGACCAGTGTTTGGAGGGTATGCTGGTCTCTGTAGTGCCATTTGGAGATTCCGGGGGTATCTTCAGGTGAGTTAGCTCTCAATTCGGATACATTTGCTCAGATGCCATTATCATGTGGCATTATGTTATATTACCCGGAAGGGTTGTTATTATTATTATTATTATTATTATTATTATTATAGTACCTGGGGCGGGTCTGGGGTGCGGTTTCCCCTGGATTGGTGGGGCTGGGCTGCTTTGGGGTAGCACACTGCAAGATCTTATTTAGCACCCCCTTAACATATTTATTAATCCTTCTGGTCTTTTTATTAAACTTTCACTAGTATATTAATTTTTGTATATAGATTTTGTTTTCCTTTATTAACACATACTAACACTTTACCTTCTCGCATTGTGCTGCCCTGGGGTTAGCTGGCCTTTGCCGGTTTGTGGGGTTCTACACCCCAGGCCCAGACCTAGAGTTAGGGACCACCAGCATCAGAGGAGCCTTGTCGGGGTCTGGTGGCTTATCATACGTTTGCAAACTATATGTAACTAAGACCTCTGGATTTCTATTATATATATAGTCTTTCATGTCTTGGTACAGGTACAGCTCGGTGTGCTGGGGGACACCAGGGGTTTATCCCCAATGTATTTCTAGCTCAGACTACCCTCTCCCTTTCATGCACCTGAACTGTATTTCCTAATTGATTTGAGCAACTTACATTTTGTTCTGTTAGTATGAGGGGCATGGATGGGACCAGTGTTTGGAGGGTATGCTGGTCTCTGTAGTGCCATTTGGAGATTCCGGGGGTATCTTCAGGTGAGTTAGCTCTCAATTCGGATACATTTGCTCAGATGCCATTATCATGTGGCATTATGTTATATTACCCGGAAGGGTTGTTATTATTATTATTATTATTATTATTATTATTATTATAGTACCTGGGGCGGGTCTGGGGTGCGGTTTCCCCTGGATTGGTGGGGCTGGGCTGCTTTGGGGTAGCACACTGCGAGATCTTATTTAGCACCCCCTTAACATATTTATTAATCCTTCTGGTCTTTTAATTTAACTTTCACTAGTATATTAATTTTTGTATATAGATTTTGTTTTCCTTTATTAACACATACTAACACTTTACCTTCTCGCATTGTGCTGCCCTGGGGTTAGCTGGCCTTTGCCGGTTTTGTGGGGTTCTACACCCCAGGCCCAGACCTAGAGTTAGGGACCACCAGCATCAGAGGAGCCTTGTCGGGGCCTGGTGGCTTATCATACGTTTGCAAACTGTATGTAACTAAGACCTCTGGATTTCTATTATATGTATAGTCTTTCATGTCTTGGTACAGGTACAGCTCGGTGTGCTGGGGGACACCAGGGGTTTATCCCCAATGTATTTCTAGCTCAGACTACCCCCTCCCTTTCATGCACCTGAACTGTATTTCCTAATTGATTTGAGCAACTTACATTTTGTTCTGTTAGTATGAGGGGCATGGATGGGACCAGTGTTTGGAGGGTATGCTGGTCTCTGTAGTGCCATTTGGAGATTCCGGGGGTATCTTCAGGTGAGTTAGCTCTCAATTCGGATACATTTGCTCAGATGCCATTATCATGTGGCATTATGTTATATTACCCGGAAGGGTTGTTATTATTATTATTATTATTATTATTATTATTATAGTACCTGGGGCGGGTCTGGGGTGCGGTTTCCCCTGGATTGGTGGGGCTGGGCTGCTTTGGGGTAGCACACTGCGAGATCTTATTTAGCACCCCCTTAACATATTTATTAATCCTTCTGGTCTTTTAATTTAACTTTCACTAGTATATTAATTTTTGTATATAGATTTTGTTTTCCTTTATTAACACATACTAACACTTTACCTTCTCGCATTGTGCTGCCCTGGGGTTAGCTGGCCTTTGCCGGTTTGTGGGGTTCTACACCCCAGGCCCAGACCTAGAGTTAGGGACCACCAGCATCAGAGGAGCCTTGTCGGGGTCTGGTGGCTTATCATACGTTTGCAAACTATATGTAACTAAGACCTCTGGATTTCTATTATATATATAGTCTTTCATGTCTTGGTACAGGTACAGCTCGGTGTGCTGGGGGACACCTGGGGTTTATCCCCAATGTATTTCTAGCTCAGACTACCCCCTCCCTTTCTTGCACCTGAACTGTATTTCCTAATTGATTTGAGCAACTTACATTTTGTTCTGTTAGTATGAGGGGCATGGATGGGACCAGTGTTTGGAGGGTATGCTGGTCTCTGTAGTGCCATTTGGAGATTCCGGGGGTATCTTCAGGTGAGTTAGCTCTCAATTCGGATACATTTGCTCAGATGCCATTATCATGTGGCATTATGTTATATTACCCGGAGGGGTTGTTATTATTATTATTATTATTATTATTATAGTACCTGGGGCGGGTCTGGGGTGCGGTTTCCCCTGGATTGGTGGGGCTGGGCTGCTTTGGGGTAGCACACTGCGAGATCTTATTTAGCACCCTCTTAACATATTTATTAATCCTTCTGGTCTTTTAATTAAACTTTCACTAGTATATTAATTTTTGTATATAGATTTTGTTTTCCTTTATTAACACATACTAACACTTTACCTTCTCGCATTGTGCTGCCCTGGGGTTAGCTGGCCTTTGCCGGTTTGTGGGGTTCTACACCCCTGGCCCAGACCTAGAGTTAGGGACCACCAGCATCAGAGGAGCCTTGTCGGGGCCTGGTGGCTTATCATACGTTTGCAAACTGTATGTAACTAAGACCTCTGGATTTCTATTATATATATAGTCTTTCATGTCTTGGTAAAGGTACAGCTCGGTGTGCTGGGGGACACCAGGGGTTTATCCCCAATGTATTTCTAGCTCAGACTACCCCCTCCCTTTCATGCACCTGAACTGTATTTCCTAATTGATTTGAGCAACTTATATTTTGTTCTGTTAGTATGAGGGGCATGGATGGGACCAGTGTTTGGAGGGTATGCTGGTCTCTGTAGTGCCATTTGGAGATTCCGGGGGTATCTTCAGGTGAGTTAGCTCTCAATTCGGATACATTTGCTCAGATGCCATTATCATGTGGCATTATGTTATATTACCTGGAAGGGTTGTTATTTTTAATATTATTATTATTATAGTACATGGGGCGGGTCTGGGGTGCGGTTTCCCCTGGATTGGTGGGGCTGGGCTGCTTTGGGGTAGCACACTGCGAGATCTTAGTTAGCACCCCCTTAACATATTTATTAATCCTTCTGGTCTTTTAATTAAACTTTCACTAGTATATTAATTTTTGTATATAGATTTTGTTTTCCTTTATTAACACATACTAACACTTTACCTTCTCGCATTGTGCTGCCCTGGGGTTAGCTGGCCTTTGCCGGTTTGTGGGGTTCTACACCCCAGGCCCAGACCTAGAGTTAGGGACCACCAGCATCAGAGGAGCCTTGTCGGGGCCTTGTGGCTTATCATACGTTTGCAAACTGTATGTAACTAAGACCTCTGGATTTCAATTATATATATAGTCTTTCATGTCTTGGTACAGGTACAGCTCGGTGTGCTGGGGGACACCAGGGGTTTATCCCCAATGTATTTCTAGCTCAGACTACCCCCTCCCTTTCATGCACCTGAACTGTATTTCCTAATTGATTTGAGCAACTTACATTTTGTTCTGTTAGTATGAGGGGCATGGATGGGACCAGTGTTTGGAGGGTATGCTGGTCTCTGTAGTGCCATTTGGAGATTCCGGGGGTATCTTCAGGTGAGTTAGCTCTCAATTCGGATACATTTGCTCAGATGCCATTATCATGTGGCATTATGTTATATTACCCGGAAGGGTTGTTATTATTATTATTATTATTATTATTATTATTATAGTACCTGGGGCGGGTCCGGGGTGCGGTTTCCCCTGGATTGGTGGGGCTGGGCTGCTTTGGGGTAGCACACTGCGAGATCTTAGTTAGCACCCCCTTAACATATTTATTAATCCTTCTGGTCTTTTAATTAAACTTTCACTAGTATATTAATTTTTGTATATAGATTTTGTTTTCCTTTATTAACACATACTAACACTTTACCTTCTCGCATTGTGCTGCCCTGGGGTTAGCTGGCCTTTGCCGGTTTGTGGGGTTCTACACCCCAGGCCCAGACCTAGAGTTAGGGACCACCAGCATCAGAGGAGCCTTGTCGGGGCCTGGTTGCTTATCATACGTTTGCAAACTGTATGTAACTAAGACCTCTGGATTTCTATTATATATATAGTCTTTCATGTCTTGATACAGGTGCAGCTCGGTGTGCTGGGGGACACCAGGGGTTTATCCCCAATGTATTTCTAGCTCAGACTACCCCCTCCCTTTCATGCACCTGAACTGTATTTCCTAATTGATTTGAGCAACTTACATTTTGTTCTGTTAGTATGAGGGGCATGGATGGGACCAGTGTTTGGAGGGTATGCTGGTCTCTGTAGTGCCATTTGGAGATTCCGGGGGAATCTTCAGGTGAGTTAGCTCTCAATTCGGATACATTTGCTCAGATGCCATTATCATGTGGCATTATGTTATATTACCCGGAGGGGTTGTTATTATTATTATTATTATTATTATTATTATAGTACCTGGGGCGGGTCTGGGGTGCGGTTTCCCCTGGATTGGTGGGGCTGGGCTGCTTTGGGGTAGCACACTGCGAGATCTTATTTAGCACCCTCTTAACATATTTATTAATCCTTCTGGTCTTTTAATTAAACTTTCACTAGTATATTAATTTTTGTATATAGATTTTGTTTTCCTTTATTAACACATACTAACACTTTACCTTCTCGCATTGTGCTGCCCTGGGGTTAGCTGGCCTTTGCCGGTTTGTGGGGTTCTACACCCCTGGCCCAGACCTAGAGTTAGGGACCACCAGCATCAGAGGAGCCTTGTCGGGGCCTGGTGGCTTATCATACGTTTGCAAACTGTATGTAACTAAGACCTCTGGATTTCTATTATATATATAGTCTTTCATGTCTTGGTAAAGGTACAGCTCGGTGTGCTGGGGGACACCAGGGGTTTATCCCCAATGTATTTCTAGCTCAGACTACCCCCTCCCTTTCATGCACCTGAACTGTATTTCCTAATTGATTTGAGCAACTTATATTTTGTTCTGTTAGTATGAGGGGCATGGATGGGACCAGTGTTTGGAGGGTATGCTGGTCTCTGTAGTGCCATTTGGAGATTCCGGGGGTATCTTCAGGTGAGTTAGCTCTCAATTCGGATACATTTGCTCAGATGCCATTATCATGTGGCATTATGTTATATTACCTGGAAGGGTTGTTATTTTTAATATTATTATTATTATAGTACATGGGGCGGGTCTGGGGTGCGGTTTCCCCTGGATTGGTGGGGCTGGGCTGCTTTGGGGTAGCACACTGCGAGATCTTAGTTAGCACCCCCTTAACATATTTATTAATCCTTCTGGTCTTTTAATTAAACTTTCACTAGTATATTAATTTTTGTATATAGATTTTGTTTTCCTTTATTAACACATACTAACACTTTACCTTCTCGCATTGTGCTGCCCTGGGGTTAGCTGGCCTTTGCCGGTTTGTGGGGTTCTACACCCCAGGCCCAGACCTAGAGTTAGGGACCACCAGCATCAGAGGAGCCTTGTCGGGGCCTTGTGGCTTATCATACGTTTGCAAACTGTATGTAACTAAGACCTCTGGATTTCAATTATATATATAGTCTTTCATGTCTTGGTACAGGTACAGCTCGGTGTGCTGGGGGACACCAGGGGTTTATCCCCAATGTATTTCTAGCTCAGACTACCCCCTCCCTTTCATGCACCTGAACTGTATTTCCTAATTGATTTGAGCAACTTATATTTTGTTCTGTTAGTATGAGGGGCATGGATGGGACCAGTGTTTGGAGGGTATGCTGGTCTCTGTAGTGCCATTTGGAGATTCCGGGGGTATCTTCAGGTGAGTTAGCTCTCAATTCGGATACATTTGCTCAGATGCCATTATCATGTGGCATTATGTTATATTACCTGGAAGGGTTGTTATTTTTAATATTATTATTATTATTATAGTACCTGGGGCGGGTCTGGGGTGCGGTTTCCCCTGGATTGGTGGGGCTGGGCTGCTTTGGGGTAGCACACTGCGAGATCTTATTTAGCACCCCCTTAACATATTTATTAATCCTTCTGGTCTTTTAATTAAACTTTCACTAGTATATTAATTTTTGTATATAGATTTTGTTTTCCTTTATTAACACATACTAACACTTTACCTTCTCGCATTGTGCTGCCCTGGGGTTAGCTGGCCTTTGCCGGTTTGTGGGGTTCTACACCCCAGGCCCAGACCTAGAGTTAGGGACCACCAGCATCAGAGGAGCCTTGTCGGGGCCTGGTGGCTTATCATACGTTTGCAAACTGTATGTAACTAAGACCTCTGGATTTCTATTATATATATAGTCTTTCATGTCTTGGTACAGGTACAGCTCGGTGTGCTGGGGGACACCAGGGGTTTATCCCCAATGTATTTCTAGCTCAGACTACCCCCTCCCTTTCATGCACCTGAACTGTATTTCCTAATTGATTTGAGCAACTTACATTTTGTTCTGTTAGTATGAGGGGCATGGATGGGACCAGTGTTTGGAGGGTATGCTGGTCTCTGTAGTGCCATTTGGAGATTCCGGGGGTATCTTCAGGTGAGTTAGCTCTCAATTCGGATACATTTGCTCAGATGCCATTATCATGTGGCATTATGTTATATTACCCGGAAGGGTTGTTATTATTATTATTATTATTATTATTATAGTACCTGGGGCGGGTCTGGGGTGCGGTTTCCCCTGGATTGGCTGGGCTGCTTTGGGGTAGCACACTGCGAGATCTTATTTAGCACCCCCTTAACATATTTATTAATCCTTCTGGTCTTTTAATTTAACTTTCACTAGTATATTAATTTTTGTATATAGATTTTGTTTTCCTTTATTAACACATACTAACACTTTACCTTCTCGCATTGTGCTGCCCTGGGGTTAGCTCGCCTTTGCCGGTTTGTGGGGTTCTACACACCAGGCCCAGACCTAGAGTTAGGGACCACCAGCATCAGAGGAGCCTTGTCGGGGCCTGGTGGCTTATCATACGTTTGCAAACTGTATGTAACTAAGACCTCTGGATTTCTATTATATATATAGTCTTTCATGTCTTGGTACAGGTACAGCTCGGTGTGCTGGGGGACACCAGGGGTTTATCCCCAATGTATTTCTAGCTCAGACTACCCCCTCCCTTTCATATACCTGAACTGTATTTCCTAATTGATTTGAGCAACTTACATTTTGTTCTGTTAGTATGAGGGGCATGGATGGGACCAGTGTTTGGAGGGTATGCTGGTCTCTGTAGTGCCATTTGGAGATTCCGGGGGTATCTTCAGGTGAGTTAGCTCTCAATTCGGATACATTTGCTCAGATGCCATTATCATGTGGCATTATGTTATATTACCCGGAAGGGTTGTTATTATTATTATTATTATTATTATAGTACCTGGGGCGGGTCTGGGGTGCGGTTTCCCCTGGATTGGCTGGGCTGCTTTGGGGTAGCACACTGCGAGATCTTATTTAGCACCCCCTTAACATATTTATTAATCCTTCTGGTCTTTTAATTTAACTTTCACTAGTATATTAATTTTTGTATATAGATTTTGTTTTCCTTTATTAACACATACTAACACTTTACCTTCTCGCATTGTGCTGCCCTGGGGTTAGCTCGCCTTTGCCGGTTTGTGGGGTTCTACACACCAGGCCCAGACCTAGAGTTAGGGACCACCAGCATCAGAGGAGCCTTGTCGGGGCCTGGTGGCTTATCATACGTTTGCAAACTGTATGTAACTAAGACCTCTGGATTTCTATTATATATATAGTCTTTCATGTCTTGGTACAGGTACAGCTCGGTGTGCTGGGGGACACCAGGGGTTTATCCCCAATGTATTTCTAGCTCAGACTACCCCCTCCCTTTCATATACCTGAACTGTATTTCCTAATTGATTTGAGCAACTTACATTTTGTTCTGTTAGTATGAGGGGCATGGATGGGACCAGTGTTTGGAGGGTATGCTGGTCTCTGTAGTGCCATTTGGAGATTCCGGGGGTATCTTCAGGTGAGTTAGCTCTCAATTCGGATACATTTGCTCAGATGCCATTATCATGTGGCATTATGTTATATTACCTGGAAGGGTTGTTATTTTTAATATTATTATTATTATAGTACCTGGGGCGGGTCTGGGGTGCGGTTTCCCCTGGATTGGTGGGGCTGGGCTGCTTTGGGGTAGCACACTGCGAGATCTTATTTAGCACCCCCTTAACATATTTATTAATCCTTCTGGTCTTTTAATTAAACTTTCACTAGTATATTAATTTTTGTATATAGATTTTGTTTTCCTTTATTAACACATACTAACACTTTACCTTCTCGCATTGTGCTGCCCTGGGGTTAGCTGGCCTTTGCCGGTTTGTGGGGTTCTACACACCAGTCCCAGACCTAGAGTTAGGGACCACCAGCATCAGAGGTGCCTTGTCGGGGCCTGGTGGCTTATCATACGTTTGCAAACTGTATGTAACTAAGACCTCTGGATTTCTATTATATATATAGTCTTTCATGTCTTGGTACAGGTACAGCTCGGTGTGCTGGGGGACACCAGGGGTTTATCCCCAATGTATTTCTAGCTCAGACTACCCCCTCCCTTTCATATACCTGAACTGTATTTCCTAATTGATTTGAGCAACTTACATTTTGTTCTGTTAGTATGAGGGGCATGGATGGGACCAGTGTTTGGAGGGTATGCTGGTCTCTGTAGTGCCATTTGGAGATTCCGGGGGTATCTTCAGGTGAGTTAGCTCTCAATTCGGATACATTTGCTCAGATGCCATTATCATGTGGCATTATGTTATATTACCTGGAAGGGTTGTTATTTTTAATATTATTATTATTATAGTACATGGGGCGGGTCTGGGGTGCGGTTTCCCCTGGATTGGTGGGGCTGGGCTGCTTTGGGGTAGCACACTGCGAGATCTTAGTTAGCACCCCCTTAACATATTTATTAATCCTTCTGGTCTTTTAATTAAACTTTCACTAGTATATTAATTTTTGTATATAGATTTTGTTTTCCTTTATTAACACATACTAACACTTTACCTTCTCGCATTGTGCTACCCTGGGGTTAGCTGGCCTTTGCCGGTTTGTGGGGTTCTACACCCCAGGCCCAGACCTAGAGTTAGGGACCACCAGCATCAGAGGAGCCTTGTCGGGGCCTTGTGGCTTATCATACGTTTGCAAACTGTATGTAACTAAGACCTCTGGATTTCAATTATATATATAGTCTTTCATGTCTTGGTACAGGTACAGCTCGGTGTGCTGGGGGACACCAGGGGTTTATCCCCAATGTATTTCTAGCTCAGACTACCCCCTCCCTTTCATGCACCTGAACTGTATTTCCTAATTGATTTGAGCAACTTACATTTTGTTCTGTTAGTATGAGGGGCATGGATGGGACCAGTGTTTGGAGGGTATGCTGGTCTCTGTAGTGCCATTTGGAGATTCCGGGGGTATCTTCAGGTGAGTTAGCTCTCAATTCGGATACATTTGCTCAGATGCCATTATCATGTGGCATTATGTTATATTACCCGGAAGGGTTGTTATTATTATTATTATTATTATTATTATTATTATTATAGTACCTGGGGCGGGTCTCGGGTGCGGTTTCCCCTGGATTGGTGGGGCTGGGCTGCTTTGGGGTAGCACACTGCGAGATCTTATTTAGCACCCCCTTAACATATTTATTAATCCTTCTGGTCTTTTAATTTAACTTTCACTAGTATATTAATTTTTGTATATAGATTTTGTTTTCCTTTATTAACACATACTAACACTTTACCTTCTCGCATTGTGCTGCCCTGGGGTTAGCTGGCCTTTGCCGGTTTGTGGGGTTCTACACCCCAGGCCCAGACCTAGAGTTAGGGACCACCAGCATCAGAGGAGCCTTGTCGGGGTCTGGTGGCTTATCATACGTTTGCAAACTATATGTAACTAAGACCTCTGGATTTCTATTATATATATAGTCTTTCATGTCTTGGTACAGGTACAGCTCGGTGTGCTGGGGGACACCTGGGGTTTATCCCCAATGTATTTCTAGCTCAGACTACCCCCTCCCTTTCTTGCACCTGAACTGTATTTCCTAATTGATTTGAGCAACTTACATTTTGTTCTGTTAGTATGAGGGGCATGGATGGGACCAGTGTTTGGAGGGTATGCTGGTCTCTGTAGTGCCATTGGAGATTCCGGGGGTATCTTCAGGTGAGTTAGCTCTCAATTCGGATACATTTGCTCAGATGCCATTATCATGTGGCATTATGTTATATTACCCGGAGGGGTTGTTATTATTATTATTATTATTATTATAGTACCTGGGGCGGGTCTGGGGTGCGGTTTCCCCTGGATTGGTGGGGCTGGGCTGCTTTGGGGTAGCACACTGCGAGATCTTATTTAGCACCCTCTTAACATATTTATTAATCCTTCTGGTCTTTTAATTAAACTTTCACTAGTATATTAATTTTTGTATATAGATTTTGTTTTCCTTTATTAACACATACTAACACTTTACCTTCTCGCATTGTGCTGCCCTGGGGTTAGCTGGCCTTTGCCGGTTTGTGGGGTTCTACACCCCTGGCCCAGACCTAGAGTTAGGGACCACCAGCATCAGAGGAGCCTTGT
Organism: Pseudophryne corroboree; assembly: GCF_028390025.1. Classification (NCBI taxonomy): domain Eukaryota; kingdom Metazoa; phylum Chordata; class Amphibia; order Anura; family Myobatrachidae; genus Pseudophryne; species Pseudophryne corroboree. Next base: position 432,792,651 of record NC_086448.1, read on the forward strand.
CGGGGCCTGGTGGCTTATCATACGTTTGCAAACTGTATGTAACTAAGACCTCTGGATTTCTATTATATATATAGTCTTTCATGTCTTGGTAAAGGTACAGCTCGGTGTGCTGGGGGACACCAGGGGTTTATCCCCAATGTATTTCTAGCTCAGACTACCCCCTCCCTTTCATGCACCTGAACTGTATTTCCTAATTGATTTGAGCAACTTATATTTTGTTCTGTTAGTATGAGGGGCATGGATGGGACCAGTGTTTGGAGGGTATGCTGGTCTCTGTAGTGCCATTTGGAGATTCCGGGGGTATCTTCAGGTGAGTTAGCTCTCAATTCGGATACATTTGCTCAGATGCCATTATCATGTGGCATTATGTTATATTACCTGGAAGGGTTGTTATTTTTAATATTATTATTATTATAGTACATGGGGCGGGTCTGGGGTGCGGTTTCCCCTGGATTGGTGGGGCTGGGCTGCTTTGGGGTAGCACACTGCGAGATCTTAGTTAGCACCCCCTTAACATATTTATTAATCCTTCTGGTCTTTTAATTAAACTTTCACTAGTATATTAATTTTTGTATATAGATTTTGTTTTCCTTTATTAACACATACTAACACTTTACCTTCTCGCATTGTGCTGCCCTGGGGTTAGCTGGCCTTTGCCGGTTTGTGGGGTTCTACACCCCAGGCCCAGACCTAGAGTTAGGGACCACCAGCATCAGAGGAGCCTTGTCGGGGCCTTGTGGCTTATCATACGTTTGCAAACTGTATGTAACTAAGACCTCTGGATTTCAATTATATATATAGTCTTTCATGTCTTGGTACAGGTACAGCTCGGTGTGCTGGGGGACACCAGGGGTTTATCCCCAATGTATTTCTAGCTCAGACTACCCCCTCCCTTTCATGCACCTGAACTGTATTTCCTAATTGATTTGAGCAACTTATATTTTGTTCTGTTAGTATGAGGGGCATGGATGGGACCAGTGTTTGGAGGGTATGCTGGTCTCTGTAGTGCCATTTGGAGATTCCGGGGGTATCTTCAGGTGAGTTAGCTCTCAATTCGGATACATTTGCTCAGATGCCATTATCATGTGGCATTATGTTATATTACCTGGAAGGGTTGTTATTTTTAATATTATTATTATTATTATAGTACCTGGGGCGGGTCTGGGGTGCGGTTTCCCCTGGATTGGTGGGGCTGGGCTGCTTTGGGGTAGCACACTGCGAGATCTTATTTAGCACCCCCTTAACATATTTATTAATCCTTCTGGTCTTTTAATTAAACTTTCACTAGTATATTAATTTTTGTATATAGATTTTGTTTTCCTTTATTAACACATACTAACACTTTACCTTCTCGCATTGTGCTGCCCTGGGGTTAGCTGGCCTTTGCCGGTTTGTGGGGTTCTACACCCCAGGCCCAGACCTAGAGTTAGGGACCACCAGCATCAGAGGAGCCTTGTCGGGGCCTGGTGGCTTATCATACGTTTGCAAACTGTATGTAACTAAGACCTCTGGATTTCTATTATATATATAGTCTTTCATGTCTTGGTACAGGTACAGCTCGGTGTGCTGGGGGACACCAGGGGTTTATCCCCAATGTATTTCTAGCTCAGACTACCCCCTCCCTTTCATGCACCTGAACTGTATTTCCAAATTGATTTGAGCAACTTACATTTTGTTCTGTTAGTATGAGGGGCATGGATGGGACCAGTGTTTGGAGGGTATGCTGGTCTCTGTAGTGCCATTTGGAGATTCCGGGGGTATCTTCAGGTGAGTTAGCTCTCAATTCGGATACATTTGCTCAGATGCCATTATCATGTGGCATTATGTTATATTACCCGGAAGGGTTGTTATTATTATTATTATTATTATTATTATAGTACCTGGGGCGGGTCTGGGGTGCGGTTTCCCCTGGATTGGCTGGGCTGCTTTGGGGTAGCACACTGCGAGATCTTATTTAGCACCCCCTTAACATATTTATTAATCCTTCTGGTCTTTTAATTTAACTTTCACTAGTATATTAATTTTTGTATATAGATTTTGTTTTCCTTTATTAACACATACTAACACTTTACCTTCTCGCATTGTGCTGCCCTGGGGTTAGCTCGCCTTTGCCGGTTTGTGGGGTTCTACACACCAGGCCCAGACCTAGAGTTAGGGACCACCAGCATCAGAGGAGCCTTGTCGGGGCCTGGTGGCTTATCATACGTTTGCAAACTGTATGTAACTAAGACCTCTGGATTTCTATTATATATATAGTCTTTCATGTCTTGGTACAGGTACAGCTCGGTGTGCTGGGGGACACCAGGGGTTTATCCCCAATGTATTTCTAGCTCAGACTACCCCCTCCCTTTCATATACCTGAACTGTATTTCCTAATTGATTTGAGCAACTTACATTTTGTTCTGTTAGTATGAGGGGCATGGATGGGACCAGTGTTTGGAGGGTATGCTGGTCTCTGTAGTGCCATTTGGAGATTCCGGGGGTATCTTCAGGTGAGTTAGCTCTCAATTCGGATACATTTGCTCAGATGCCATTATCATGTGGCATTATGTTATATTACCTGGAAGGGTTGTTATTTTTAATATTATTATTATTATAGTACATGGGGCGGGTCTGGGGTGCGGTTTCCCCTGGATTGGTGGGGCTGGGCTGCTTTGGGGTAGCACACTGCGAGATCTTAGTTAGCACCCCCTTAACATATTTATTAATCCTTCTGGTCTTTTAATTAAACTTTCACTAGCATATTAATTTTTGTATATAGATTTTGTTTTCCTTTATTAACACATACTAACACTTTACCTTCTCGCATTGTGCTACCCTGGGGTTAGCTGGCCTTTGCCGGTTTGTGGGGTTCTACACCCCAGGCCCAGACCTAGAGTTAGGGACCACCAGCATCAGAGGAGCCTTGTCGGGGCCTTGTGGCTTATCATACGTTTGCAAACTGTATGTAACTAAGACCTCTGGATTTCAATTATATATATAGTCTTTCATGTCTTGGTACAGGTACAGCTCGGTGTGCTGGGGGACACCAGGGGTTTATCCCCAATGTATTTCTAGCTCAGACTACCCCCTCCCTTTCATGCACCTGAACTGTATTTCCTAATTGATTTGAGCAACTTATATTTTGTTCTGTTAGTATGAGGGGCATGGATGGGACCAGTGTTTGGAGGGTATGCTGGTCTCTGTAGTGCCATTTGGAGATTCCGGGGGTATCTTCAGGTGAGTTAGCTCTCAATTCGGATACATTTGCTCAGATGCCATTATCATGTGGCATTATGTTATATTACCTGGAAGGGTTGTTATTTTTAATATTATTATTATTATTATAGTACCTGGGGCGGGTCTGGGGTGCGGTTTCCCCTGGATTGGTGGGGCTGGGCTGCTTTGGGGTAGCACACTGCGAGATCTTATTTAGCACCCCCTTAACATATTTATTAATCCTTCTGGTCTTTTAATTAAACTTTCACTAGTATATTAATTTTTGTATATAGATTTTGTTTTCCTTTATTAACACATACTAACACTTTACCTTCTCGCATTGTGCTGCCCTGGGGTTAGCTGGCCTTTGCCGGTTTGTGGGGTTCTACACCCCAGGCCCAGACCTAGAGTTAGGGACCACCAGCATCAGAGGAGCCTTGTCGGGGCCTGGTGGCTTATCATACGTTTGCAAACTGTATGTAACTAAGACCTCTGGATTTCTATTATATATATATAGTCTTTCATGTCTTGGTACAGGTACAGCTCGGTGTGCTGGGGGACACCAGGGGTTTATCCCCAATGTATTTCTAGCTCAGACTACCCCCTCCCTTTCATGCACCTGAACTGTATTTCCTAATTGATTTGAGCAACTTACATTTTGTTCTGTTAGTATGAGGGGCATGGATGGGACCAGTGTTTGGAGGGTATGCTGGTCTCTGTAGTGCCATTTGGAGATTCCGGGGGTATCTTCAGGTGAGTTAGCTCTCAATTCGGATACATTTGCTCAGATGCCATTATCATGTGGCATTATGTTATATTACCCGGAAGGGTTGTTATTATTATTATTATTATTATTATTATAGTACCTGGGGCGGGTCTGGGGTGCGGTTTCCCCTGGATTGGCTGGGCTGCTTTGGGGTAGCACACTGCGAGATCTTATTTAGCACCCCCTTAACATATTTATTAATCCTTCTGGTCTTTTAATTTAACTTTCACTAGTATATTAATTTTTGTATATAGATTTTGTTTTCCTTTATTAACACATACTAACACTTTACCTTCTCGCATTGTGCTGCCCTGGGGTTAGCTGGCCTTTGCCGGTTTGTGGGGTTCTACACACCAGGCCCAGACCTAGAGTTAGGGACCACCAGCATCAGAGGAGCCTTGTCGGGGCCTGGTGGCTTATCATACGTTTGCAAACTGTATGTAACTAAGACCTCTGGATTTCTATTATATATATAGTCTTTCATGTCTTGGTACAGGTACAGCTCGGTGTGCTGGCAGACACCAGGGGTTTATCCCCAATGTATTTCTAGCTCAGACTACCCCCTCCCTTTCATATACCTGAACTGTATTTCCTAATTGATTTGAGCAACTTACATTTTGTTCTGTTAGTATGAGGGGCATGGATGGGACCAGTGTTTGGAGGGTATGCTGGTCTCTGTAGTGCCATTTGGAGATTCCGGGGGTATCTTCAGGTGAGTTAGCTCTCAATTCGGATACATTTGCTCAGATGCCATTATCATGTGGCATTATGTTATATTACCTGGAAGGGTTGTTATTTTTAATATTATTATTATAGTACCTGGGGCGGGTCTGGGGTGCGGTTTCCCCTGGATTGGTGGGGCTGGGCTGCTTTGGGGTAGCACACTGCGAGATCTTATTTAGCACCCCCTTAACATATTTATTAATCCTTCTGGTCTTTTAATTAAACTTTCACTAGTATATTAATTTTTGTATATAGATTTTGTTTTCCTTTATTAACACATACTAACACTTTACCTTCTCGCATTGTGCTGCCCTGGGGTTAGCTGGCCTTTGCCGGTTTGTGGGGTTCTACACACCAGTCCCAGACCTAGAGTTAGGGACCACCAGCATCAGAGGTGCCTTGTCGGGGCCTGGTGGCTTATCATACGTTTGCAAACTGTATGTAACTAAGACCTCTGGATTTCTATTATATATATAGTCTTTCATGTCTTGGTACAGGTACAGCTCGGTGTGCTGGGGGACACCAGGGGTTTATCCCCAATGTATTTCTAGCTCAGACTACCCCCTCCCTTTCATATACCTGAACTGTATTTCCTAATTGATTTGAGCAACTTACATTTTGTTCTGTTAGTATGAGGGGCATGGATGGGACCAGTGTTTGGAGGGTATGCTGGTCTCTGTAGTGCCATTTGGAGATTCCGGGGGTATCTTCAGGTGAGTTAGCTCTCAATTCGGATACATTTGCTCAGATGCCATTATCATGTGGCATTATGTTATATTACCCGGAGGGGTTGTTATTATTATTATTATTATTATAGTACCTGGGGCGGGTCTGGGGTGCGGTTTCCCCTGGATTGGTGGGGCTGGGCTGCTTTGGGGTAGCACACTGCGAGATCTTATTTAGCACCCTCTTAACATATTTATTAATCCTTCTGGTCTTTTAATTAAACTTTCACTAGTATATTAATTTTTGTATATAGATTTTGTTTTCCTTTATTAACACATACTAACACTTTACCGTCTCGCATTGTGCTGCCCTGGGGTTAGCTGGCCTTTGCCGGTTTGTGGGGTTCTACACCCCAGGCCCAGACCTAGAGTTAGGGACCACCAGCATCAGAGGAGCCTTGTCGGGGCCTGGTGGCTTGTCATACGTTTGCAAACTGTATGTAACTAAGACCTCTGGATTTCTATTATATATATATAGTCTTTCATGTCTTGGTACAGGTACAGCTCGGTGTGCTGGGGGACACCAGGGGTTTATCCCCAATGTATTTCTAGCTCAGACTACCCCCTCCCTTTCATGCACCAGAACTGTATTTCCTAATTGATTTGAGCAACTTACATTTTGTTCTGTTAGTATGAGGGGCATGGATGGGACCAGTGTTTGGAGGGTATGCTGGTCTCTGTAGTGCCATTTGGAGATTCCGGGGGTATCTTCAGGTGAGTTAGCCCTCAATTCGGATACATTTGCTCAGATGCCATTATCATGTGGCATTATGTTATATTACCTGGAAGGGTTGTTATTATTATTATTATTATTATAGTACCTGGGGCGGGTCTGGGGTGCGGTTTCCCCTGGATTGGTGGGGCTGGGCTGCTTTGGGTTAGCACACTGCGAGATCTTATTTAGCACCCCCTTAACATATTTATTAATCCTTCTGGTCTTTTAATTAAACTTTCACTAGTATATTAATTTTTGTATATAGATTTTGTTTTCCTCTATTAACACATACTAACACTTTACCTTCTCGCATTGTGCTGCCCTGGGGTTAGCTGGCCTTTGCCGGTTTGTGGGGTTCTACACACCAGGCCCAGACCTAGAGTTAGGGACCACCAGCATCAGAGGAGCCTTGTCGGGGCCTGGTGGCTTATCATACGTTTGCAAACTGTATGTAACTAAGACCTCTGGATTTCTATTATATATATAGTCTTTCATGTCTTGGTACAGGTACAGCTCGGTGTGCTGGGGGACACCAGGGGTTTATCCCCAATGTATTTCTAGCTCAGACTACCCCCTCCCTTTCATGCACCTGAACTGTATTTCCTAATTGATTTGAGCAACTTACATTTTGTTCTGTTAGTATGAGGGGCATGGATGGGACCAGTGTTTGGAGGGTATGCTGGTCTCTGTAGTGCCATTTGGAGATTCCGGGGGTATCTTCAGGTGAGTTAGCTCTCAATTCGGATATATTTGCTCAGATGCCATTATCATGTGGCATTATGTTATATTACCCGGAAGGGTTGTTATTATTATTATGATTATTATTATTATTATAGTACCTGGGGCGGGTCTGGGGTGCGGTTTCCCCTGGATTGGTGGGGCAGGGCTGCTTTGGGGTAGCACACTGCGAGATCTTAGTTAGCACCCCCTTAACATATTTTTTAATCCTTCTGGTCTTTTAATTAAACTTTCACTAGTATATTAATTTTTGTATATAGATTTTGTTTTCCTTTATTAACACATACTAACACTTTACCTTCTCGCATTGTGCTGCCCTGGGGTTAGCTGGCCTTTGCCGGTTTGTGGGGTTCTACACCCCAGGCCCAGACCTAGAGTTAGGGACCACCAGCATCAGAGGAGCCCTGTCGGGGCCTGGTGGCTTATCATACGTTTGCAAACTGTATGTAACTAAGACCTCTGGAATTCTATTATATATATATAGTCTTTCATGTCTTGATACAGGTACAGCTCGGTGTGCAGGGGGACACCAGGGGTTTATCCCCAATGTATTTCTAGCTCAGACTACCCCCTCCCTTTCATGCACCTGAACTGTATTTCCTAATTGATTTGAGCAACTTACATTTTGTTCTGTTAGTATGAGGAGCATGGATGGGACCAGTGTTTGGAGGGTATGCTGGTCTCTGTAGTGCCATTTGGAGATTCCGGGGGTATCTTCAGGTGAGTTAGCTCTCAATTCGGAAACATTTGCTCAGATGCCATTATCATGTGGCATTATGTTATATTACCCGGAAGGGTTGTTATTATTATTATTATTATTATTATTATAGTACCTGGGGCGGGTCTGGGGTGCGGTTTCCCCTGGATTGGTGGGGCTGGGCTGCTTTGGGGTAGCACACTGCGAGATCTTATTTAGCACCCCCTTAACATATTTATTAATCCTTCTGGTCTTTTAATTAAACTTTCACTAGTATATTAATTTTTGTATATAGATTTTGTTTTCCTTTATTAACACATACTAACACTTTACCTTCTCGCATTGTGCTGCCCTGGGGTTAGCTGGCCTTTGCCGGTTTGTGGGGTTCTACACCCCAGGCCCAGACCTAGAGTTAGGGACCACCAGCATCAGAGGAGCCTTGTCGGGGCCTGGTGGCTTATCATACGTTTGCAAACTGTATGTAACTAAGACCTCTGGATTTCTATTATATATATAGTCTTTCATGTCTTGTTACAGGTACAGCTCGGTGTGCTGGGGGACACCAGGGGTTTATCCCCAATGTATTTCTAGCTCAGACTACCCCCTCCCTTTCATGCACCTGAACTGTATTTCCTAATTGATTTGAGCAACTTACATTTTGTTCTGTTAGTATGAGGGGCATGGATGGGACCAGTGTTTGGAGGGTATGCTGGTCTCTGTAGTGCCATTTGGAGATTCCGGGGGTATCTTCAGGTGAGTTAGCTCTCAATTCGGATACATTTGCTCAGATGCCATTATCATGTGGCATTATGTTATATTACCCGGAAGGGTTGTTATTATTATTATTATTATTATTATTATTATAGTACCTGGGGCGGGTCTGGGGTGCGGTTTCCCCTGGATTGGTGGGGCTGGGCTGCTTTGGGGTAGCACACTGCGAGATCTTATTTAGCACCCCCTTAACATATTTATTAATCCTTCTGGTCTTTTAATTAAACTTTCACTAGTATATTAATTTTTGTATATAGATTTTGTTTTCCTTTATTAACACATACTAACACTTTACCTTCTCGCATTGTGCTGCCCTGGGGTTAGCTGGCCTTTGCCGGTTTGTGGGGTTCTACACCCCAGGCCCAGACCTAGAGTTAGGGACCACCAGCATCAGAGGAGCCTTGTCGGGGCCTGGTGGCTTATCATACGTTTGCAAACTGTATGTAACTAAGACCTCTGGATTTCTATTATATATATAGTCTTTCATGTCTTGGTACAGGTACAGCTCGGTGTGCTGGGGGACACCAGGGGTTTATCCCCAATGTATTTCTAGCTCAGACTACCCCCTCCCTTTCATGCACCTGAACTGTATTTCCTAATTGATTTGAGCAACTTACATTTTGTTCTGTTAGTATGAGGGGCATGGATGGGACCAGTGTTTGGAGGGTATGCTGGTCTCTGTAGTGCCATTTGGAGATTCCGGGGGTATCTTCAGGTGAGTTAGCTCTCAATTCGGATACATTTGCTCAGATGCCATTATCATGTGGCATTATGTTATATTACCCGGAGGGGTTGTTATTATTATTATTATTATTATTATTATAGTACCTGGGGCGGGTCTGGGGTGCGGTTTCCCCTGGATTGGTGGGGCTGGGCTGCTTTGGGGTAGCACACTGCGAGATCTTATTTAGCACCCTCTTAACATATTTATTAATCCTTCTGGTCTTTTAATTAAACTTTCACTAGTATATTAATTTTTGTATATAGATTTTGTTTTCCTTTATTAACACATACTAACACTTTACCTTCTCGCATTGTGCTGCCCTAGGGTTAGCTGGCCTTTGCCGGTTTGTGGGGTTCTACACCCCAGGCCCAGACCTAGAGTTAGGGACCACCAGCATCAGAGGAGCCTTGTCGGGGCCTGGTGGCTTATCATACGTTTGCAAACTGTATGTAACTAAGACCTCTGGATTTCTATTATATATATAGTCTTTCATGTCTTGGTACAGGTACAGCTCGGTGTGCTGGGGGACACCAGGGGTTTATCCCCAATGTATTTCTAGCTCAGACTACCCCCTCCCTTTCATGCACCTGAACTGTATTTCCTAATTGATTTGAGCAACTTACATTTTGTTCTGTTAGTATGAGGGGCATGGATGGGACCAGTGTTTGGAGGGTATGCTGGTCTCTGTAGTGCCATTTGGAGATTCCGGGGGTATCTTCAGGTGAGTTAGCTCTCAATTCGGATACATTTGCTCAGATGCCATTATCATGTGGCATTATTTTATATTACCCGGAAGGGTTGTTATTATTATTATTATTATTATTATTATAGTACCTGGGGCGGGTCTGGGGTGCGGTTTCCCCTGGATTGGTGGGGCTGGGTTGCTTTGGGGTAGCACACTGCGAGATCTTATTTAGCACCCCCTTAACATATTTATTAATCCTTCTGGTCTTTTAATTAAACTTTCACTAGTATATTAATTTTTGTATATAGATTTTGTTTTCCTTTATTAACACATACTAACACTTTACCTTCTCGCATTGTGCTGCCCTGGGGTTAGCTGGCCTTTGCCGGTTTGTGGGGTTCTACACCCCAGGCCTAGACCTAGAGTTAGGGACCACCAGCATCAGAGGAGCCTTGTCGGGGCCTGGTGGCTTATCATACGTTTGCAAACTGTATGTAACTAAGACCTCTGGATTTCTATTATATATATAGTCTTTCATGTCTTGGTACAGGTACAGCTCGGTGTGCTGGGGGACACCAGGGGTTTATCCCCAATGTATTTCTAGCTCAGACTACCCCCTCCCTTTCATGCACCTGAACTGTATTTCCTAATTGATTTGAGCAACTTACATTTTGTTCTGTAAGTGTTGAAAGTTGCAATGTATTATTTTGTATATTAATAATGTATTGTTTGCATTTTATAAACCACATATCATTTACAGATGTCTCCTTTTCATGTATTTGATTTATGTATGCAAACAAACACAGTGGTAGCTGCTAATTCACTCTGGAAGCACATATCACATGCATGAAAAGGGAGGGGTCACAGCAAACGGCAAACAGAAAGGGTTTTTTTTTCAGCTTATCATGTATTTGCAAATATATGTAATAAATATCTCTGAAATTCTATAACTATATAGTTTTCAAATATTGGTCCCAGTGCTAGTTGGTGTGCAGGGGGATTCCATGGGGGAAAAAACTCCTCTTTCTGTTTGCTGGGACCCCTCCCTTTTCATGCACCTGATATGTGGTTCCAGAGTGACTGAGCAGCTACCATTGTTTGCAAGTGTGAGAAATCAGTGTATGGGATAATAATAATAATAATAATAATTTTTATTTATATAGCGCTCTTTCTCCAACAGGACTCAAGGCGCTTTACAGACATCAAAAACAGTGCACATGATACAGAGGATTTGAGTAATACAACAATAGACAAGCAACACAGACATAAAAGAAAAATCTTAAGTCCACAGAAAGCATAATGCAGGATTGGTGCAGGCATTTTGGGTAATAACTTCCAAGGGTTGTGTATTCCACCCTTATAGGTACCAAGTGCAGCAGCCGTCTTAGGCGCTAAGCGTAGGATTACCCAGGGTGGAATAGTCTACCCCTAGAAGAGATGACACAAAATGGGGGTGATTTCAGAGTCCTACAGTTTAGAGTAGGGTTCCAACAAAACCACAAGGTCCATGTATTTTTCATCCCATCCACAAGTGTACCATATGGGGCAGCCATGTTGGGCGCACTTTGAAGGTTACACTGTGGGAGGTGAGCCATACAAGGGCCAAGTTCATATATGGGAAAACTGATGCTTATGTAGTAGTATGATGTACCCTGCATGTAGGGCACAATGGAAAGGTGTGCAATCAGTGGAGGTAAACATTACAGGAAAAACACATGGGTTGGAAGCGATCAATGGAGAAAAAAAAAAAAAACACAATAGCAGGTAACTAGTGGCAAAAGTAGGAGTGGGATAACATTTTGATCAGAACTTAGTTCGGGTGGGTAGGAGAATGAGGGGGGCATACTCAGACGCAATGGGGATGTCCCTGCTGATCCTGGTCCTGGTGCTCTTCCCCCACAGTTCCCTGTTCATCTTGATGGTTAGGCCCAGGGGCAGACTTGATGTTCTCAGCCAGAGAGGTGGTAAGCCTGGTCTTTGTGTTCTCATGTTTGAGGCGAGGAGAGGCCACATAAAGTTCCAGAGTTTTTAGGTTGTAATGCAGGCCTTTTGTTAATTTGTAAGTTTGTTTGCCTTCTGTTTTCCTTCGGTTTAACACAGGTATAACACTGCTATTGATATTAGCTGCCACTTAATAACTAGCCACTTCATACACTAGTCACTGCAACGTCCTTATAGGCCTGACGTCCTATACTATACTGGTTAAGTAAGTCTACAAACACATGCTCTTTGTAATTACAACCCCCTCCCCCACACAGCAACCCTCCACCAAATGGTGTTAATCAACTATCAAATGTGAAATCTAAGCCACAGTCAATCACAAGGTTTTTGCTGACTACAGATATTAATCCACTTAACAATTTACCAAATATATCTTTTTAGCAATAAACACACAGTGATCAGCTCTCTGCTGTAGTTACCAAATATATCTTTTTAGCAATAAACACACAGTGATCAGCTCTCTGCTGTAGTTACCAAATATATCTTTTTAGCAATAAACACACAGTGATCAGCTCTCTGCTGTAGTTACCAAATATATCTTTTTAGCAATAAACACACAGTGATCAGCTCTCTGCTGTAGTTACCAAATATATCTTTTTAGCAATAAACACACAGTGATCAGCTCTCTGCTGTAGTTACCAAATATATCTTTTTAGCAATAAACACACAGTGATCAGCTCTCTGCTGTAGTTACCAAATATATCTTTTTAGCAATAAACACACAGTGATCAGCTCTCTGCTGTAGTTACCAAATATATCTTTTTAGCAATAAACACACAGTGATCAGCTCTCTGCTGTAGTTACCAAATATATCTTTTTAGCAATAAACACACAGTGATCAGCTCTCTGCTGTAGTTACCAAATATATCTTTTTAGCAATAAACACACAGTGATCAGCTCTCTGCTGTAGTTACCTGTTGGTGAAAAGGAGAGACAGGAGTCAATTCCAAATATCAGTTGAAGATGCAACCAATGAAACACAGGTATAACACTGCTATTGATATTAGCTGCCACTTAATAACTAGCCACTTCATACACTAGTCACTGCAACGTCCTTATAGGCCTGACGTCCTATCAGCATTTGGACGGCATGCTGGTCCCTGTAGTGATAATGGTGATAATCCAGCCCTCAATCTGGATGTATTTATAAATGGGCCTTTATCATGAGTCATTACTATAGACAAGCAGAGCCGGCGCCACTACTAGGCTGCTTTAGGAAGCTGCCTATGGGCGGCGGCCACTGGAGGGCGGCAGGTCACGCTTACTCTTGCTCAGCTCCTCCTCTTAAGAGGAGGAATATTTCAAGCGTTACCGGAGACGCGGAGAGGAGCAGAAGAACTGTACGTACCACTAGCCGGCAGCACGCCCCGTATGCAGAGTTTGTTCTTGTGGTGCGGGGCGGGAATATGTCGGCGCGGAGAGGAGCAGAAGAACTTTTACAATAGCCGGCAGCACGCTGCATACTCTATGTGCATAGAGTATTAGAGCCGCTGCCGATGGGTTACACTCACACTGACAGCGCTGGCGGGCGGCGGGCGGCTGATAACAGTTGGGCGGCCGCGGCATCCCTGCAGCGCTGTCAGTGTGAGTGTAACCCATCGGCAGCGGCTCTAATACTCTATGCACATAGAGTAAGCAGCGTGCTGCCGGTAATTGTTATAGTTCTTCTGCTCCTCTCCGCGCCGACATATTCCCGCCCCGCACCACAAGAACACACTCCCCTGCTGCTGTTCCCTGTCTTCTGCAGCCTGCAATGTAGTCGCCTCGGATTGGTCCCTATTATACATTTTTATGGGCAGAATTCTTTGCTTTACTGGGGCTCCTTGTCAGTGCTCCATTCCTCTACTGGTGTGTGTGTGTGTGTATATATATATATATATATATATATATACTGCATGGCATTGAATGTATTACTCTTCAGTTCGGCCGCACTCAGGAGTTATCTATCCTACGGTGTCCAGACACATTGTAGCCTGTCTGGGGGTCCCCGCAAAATGTCACACATAGTGGCTTTTTAAAATATAATTTTTAGAGGCTGTGTGGGTTTTTTTTTTTTTTTTTGGGGGGGGGGGGGTGCAGCAGGCATATGTTTTGCCTAGGGTGCCGAAGAACCTTGCACCGGCCCTGTAGACAAGCACATGCCCCAAGTGGGCACTGCTATCATGCAGTGTAGGGACTGCTGATGTCAGAGAAGCTGTGAAGGGGCTCGGCAGCTTATCATTTATTTGCAAATATATGTAACAAATATCTCTGAAATTCTATTACCATATACTGTACTTTTCAAATAGTGTTCCAAGTGCTTTTTGGTGTGCAGGGGGAAACCAGGAGGGGAAAGCACCCCCCTTTCTGTTTGCTATTTGTCTTATATTGCAAGAGAAAGAAGCATGAAGAGCTGCAGCAGTAAGATGTGGAGGAAGGGAATATTCGATATGTATGACACAGGAAAATAGTGGTTTACAGTGGCAGAATGGAAATTTGTGTCATTTAACTACATGTTTTATCTATAGCTATTACAAATTATTATTATTATTATTATTATTATTAGATGGTCAAGTCACATTATTATGACCACTTCCTACATTTGACATTGGCAGCGCATAGCCCATGAAGTACATCATGTGTTGGACGATGGCTTGGTGGGTATATAAGGTGTGCGATAGGCTGTCTGCACACGGGTCTGGGACTCCAGGTCGACAACAAAAAGGTCGACACACCTTAGGTTGACGCCAATTGGTCGACACACCTTATGTCGACATGTACAACATGTCGACATGGACAAAAGGTCGACAGTAACAAGGTCGACATGGAAAAAGGTCGACATGAGATTTAAAAAAAAATTGTGTTGTTTTCTTCGTAGAGTGACCGGGAACCCCAATTGATGCACCGCGTCCCCTCGCATGGCTCGATTCGCTCGTCATGCTTCGGGCATGATGCCTTTGCTCCGCTCCGCTTCGCTCGGCACAGATTACCGTTCCAATCGTAGTCCACATGGATCGTTAAGTATGAAAAAGTTCCAAAAAAGAAAAAAATTGTGAAGAACTCATGTCGACCTTTTTCCATGTCGACCTTGTCCCTGTCGACCTTTTGTCCATGTCGACCTAAGGTGTGTCGACCAATTGGCATCGACCTAAGGTGTGTCAACCTTTTTGTTGTCGACCTGGAGTCCGGATACCCTGCACACATATCCCTGGTTGATGTTATAAGTAAAAGGGGCGATTTATATGAGTTGCAAAAATGGATTATTATCAGCTTTTGGGCCAATGGTGGCAATATTTCTGAAACAGCACAGTTTTTGAACTGGTAGCGTGCTGCTGTGGTGAAGGTGTATCGTGATAGGACAAATGGCACCATTGTGAATAACCAACGTGGAACTGGCGGAGCACCACGTGTCACTGATGTGAGAGGTTAACGTCGGCTACAAAGGTGTGTGAGGGGTGACCGACACACTACAGTGGAGCAGGATACCATTAAAACGAACATTGTGGCTAGCAGACATGTGTCAAAAATGGCAGTTCCACTCGTCTAGCTGCTGTTCGTGCTGCACACAGCAGTTACTCTGGCTGTAAGCAGGTAGTCATAATAATGTGACTCGATGTGTAGTATTATTATTATTATTATTATTATTATTAATAATAATAATAATAATTATAATAATAATAATAATAATAATAATATTAATTTGCAGTGGATAAAGCATGTAATTAAATGAACCAAATTTCCATTCTGCTACAATTAGGACACTTCTTCCTGTATCATATATAGCCCCCTCATCAGGGGCAGGTTGGGATATAAAACCTGCCAGGGGCATTTATGGAAACAGCCCTAACGGGGATGCAGTTTGATGAAGAGGTGGGGTCTGTTGAGGGGGCCAGGATCCCTCCTCATAGGGCCTGATTGTACGCATGTAAAAGTTTGTAGAAATGGGCCGAAGTAGGCAGCACAAGAGGTATAACATACCTTGTAGCGATAGCAGCATCATCGGATGTACTGTAGAGATAGAATAACAGAATAACAATGCAGTGTACTGAGTGCAGTGGACTGCCCATCATGTGGGGGGGTGGGCCACATGACAACACACAAAACAGGCCCGCAGACACGGCAGCCTACCAGGATTCTTTCTGGTGAGCCCTATGGCCAATCCGTCCCTGCCCCTTATCCATATCTTACTGCTGCAGCTCTTCATGCTCCTTTCACTTATAATTTATTATACATGAAGCATATATTCTGTTTCCACAATTGCACACTAGAGATGAAGGGAGACCATTCCCCTTCCCCTCAGATCATTTAGTGCTGAGCAAAATACAAAGAGCCTCCCACACCTTCCGCAGAAGGAGAAAAGAGGTTGATCAGGGAGAGAGGGGAAGATGGGAAGGAAAAGAGGAGGCGGTAAAGAATGGCTGAGAAAAGAAGGAAGGGGGGAGACGGGAGGGAGAAGGATAGATAGGATGAATAGGAGGATATGGGAAGTAGAGGGGGATACTGGAAAAATAGAGAGACAGGAAGAATTAGAAAAATGAGACAGGAGAATTAGGCAGAGATGGGAGAGGAAAAATGACCCTGCAACCGCATCCTCAATAGCTAGCAACCCAGCATTGATGAGTCCAAAATATTAGTAACAATAATACTACTATAACTAGGCCTAATCACCTTTTGTTCTGCTTAGCTGCTTCCAATGCTTGTGAATACAAGCTGGCTGCTGATTGCATCAGTGTTTGTTCTTAGATATCCTGGCTATTTGTGAACCGAAACAACAAGGGTGGATGTGTTACAAAAATTCCAGTACATTGAAGGAAAGGTTGTATAACAACTAATGCTTTATCTGCATCAACACTGCTGCAGGATGTGACCTTTACCTAAATGCACTAATTTGGATGAAAGATGGGCATATAGCTGTGTATGGGCAATTGTGTTTCCTGTACATTGGACATTTATATGGCATTCTCCAAGTTTGCAATAACTATATCGGTTTGGGCTCATACAACCTTCTATATTAATATCATGTTACAAGTAATAAACCCTCCGCTAACGGGTCCAACCAAATCATCAGAGACAGTACTGACGACCAGGAGACTTATGGGGTAAGTATAGCAAGGAAGGAATGTGATGGGGATGGAAGGGGGCGTACAGGTTGTATGCAGGGAAACAAGTGTGTGTGTGTGTGTGTGTGTATGTGTGTGTGTGTGTGTGTGTGTGTGTGTGTGTAACCCAGGTAAGTATAAGATATCACCTGGATTTCACTTCTTACCAGAACCTGGTGTATAGATGATGTGCAGGATACAGGTTCCACTGTTATCTCACAGAGAGATGAAGAGGTGTATTTATAGGCAGAAGACTATTGTTGCAGCTTGGCTGAAGTAATATATTGATTTATTGGCTTAGTATCACTTCTGAATGAGATGAAGTATCTAAATATTATAACTAACATGTAGATCTATTTGCAACAGTTACAATGTCTAAAAAAAACAATTCAAACTGTATTACAAATAATGCTTTACCTGCATCAACACTGCAGATAAGACAACCATAATTATGTTTATTTCACTGGAAGCTCAACTTGGTAGTCTTCTTTGGCTGGAAGAATCTGTGGTTAGTTGGCACAAACAATTATACCTTACAATAAAGGCTTGGTAATATTACACAGTTCTTAGAAAAACACTCCTAAAGCAGAAAAAAAAATACTTATACATATGACGCAATACCCGTAAACAAGAAAAATGACAGTTTACAGTATCAGAAATATTTTTAGTTACTTTAACCTTGGGGCCTGGTAACATACGGTATGGTAACACAGTTCGGCTGAAATACTGTAGTCTTGGTGGTGCACTTCACAGAATTAATGATCATTCTGATTTTATTTCCAGAATGTGTCTCCAAGATGAATAACAAATAGGTAATTTTGGGAACTACTAAGCTTTACCCTAGGCTGAAGCTAGTGATGTGCGGAGAGGTGAATGGCTGGGGAGGTACACATGGGGATGGGTTTGAATGCTTGGAGCCTGTCTCATCCCTTACTCACTGTAACTCTCCCCTCACTACACTAAGCTACAGTGTCCATTGAGTCTCCTATCGGCATCCTTGTGTCTTCTCTTGCTGCTGCTCTTCCTGGTCACATGACATATCTAAGTGTGCATCAGTGCATAAGGTCCACCCACACACTCAGAGGCATGCCTCTATTTTCTCCCTTTCTGTGCAGCTTTACTGCCCCTTGGTGGAGCCCTGACCCCAGCTCTGCAAAGCAGTGCCTAACTGTAGAACCAAGGCAGAGCTGTTGCTGCCTTATCTCTCATTTCCAGAGATTTCCACAAGGCTGGTGTTAACTACTGTACAAAAAAAGACCACAATAAACAAAAAGATGTTTATGTTATAAATATCTTCTTTGTATTATTCTAATCATTTTTATATAAAATCTCAGGAGTTTGACAGGGAGTATGACAGGGGAGGCTCTGCCTCGCCTAGAAGTAGTTGTCCTCTCTGTAATCCTCTCTCAATTGAGGCTTTCTAGTTTCCTTAGTCAATTGGCAACAAAGCTTCTGTTTCTAATGGGTATCAGATAGTCTCTAAACTCAGTGTTTTTGCTTGAGGTTTAGCTGACTGAAATTTTGGCAATTGTATCCTGTCACTGCTGTCTGGTTGTAGGCTAGAAGCTATCAGTTTCCAGTATACTAGGAACTGGGTATCCACTTTTACATTGCTTAGTCCTGGTCTGCCCTGAGAAGTGCGGCTACTAATTGTGTGGTTGGACGGCTGGCTATCTTACAGTAATTACTTTAAATGTATAATGGGACTGCTGGTCCAACTAAATAAATGTAACTGTCTAGCAGGTTATGGCTATGAAGCTATCCTCGTAAGCAGCAACTGGTCTATACTGTAACTAAAATAAGGGATATGGGATGCGGTCAAGATGCCGCCGGTCGGAATCCCGGCGGTCGAAATACTGACGCCGGAATCCCGACCGCCACAATCCCGACATATTCTCCCTCCGTGGGTGTCCACGACACCCATAGAGGGAGAATATAATAGTGTGCTGAGCGTGGCGAGCGAAGCGAGCCCGCAAGGGGCTGCGTTCTGCTCGCCACCCCTGTCGGGATTGTGTGGTCGGGATTCCGGCATCGGTATTTCGACTGCCGGGATTCCGTCCGGCGGCATTTAGTACTGATCCTAGGGATATCTGTACTAACTGATGGCAATGCCATAACTAGACATTTTGGGGCCCTGTGCTAGAAAAATAATTGGTGACCCCTATCCTACCATATTTAAATCAGCGCCAGTGTGTGCTGAAGGTGCACATCCAAAATATAGGGACATGGCTTTATGGGAAAGGGGCATGGCCACAGAAAAGTACCAATTCAAATTATACTGTACAGTAGTGTCTGTTATTTACATTACACTACATCGTAGTACCCCTTACACACATTACACCAAAGTAGAGGCCCTGATACACATTATACCAGGTAGAGCCCCTGATACACGTTATGCTAGAAAGAGCCGCTGATTTACATTATGCCAGCTAGAGCCAATGATACACATTATGCCTGGTAGAGCCCCTGATTCACATTATACCAGGTAGAGCCCCTGATACACATTATACCAGATAAAGCCCACATTATGCCAGGTAGAGCACCTGATACACATTATGCCAGGTAGAGCCCACATTATGCCAAGTAAAGCCCCTGATTCACATAATGCCAGAAGAGCACACATTATGTCAGTTAGAGCCCCTGATCCAAAATATGCCAGGTAGAGCCCAAATTATGCCAGGTAGAGCCCTGATCCACAATATTCCAGGTAGAGTCCCGATGCACATTATACCAGGTATGGTGTGTGTGTGTGTGTGTGTGTGTGTGTGTGTGTGTGTGTGTCAGAAAGTTGTCTGAACCCATTCCCCTTGCAGCATACAACTTTACCTTATGACTAAACTGCAACATCCAGAGCATGTACACACAACCGGATGGCACTTAAAAAAAATAGGCCTCAAACAGCACATCATGCAAAGAAGTAAAAGAGGTGCAATGAGGTAGATGTATGAATAAGCTAAGTGGCACAAGTGTGCAGCGCAAACACCTGGCCCATCTAGGAATGGCAGATACCGGATTCACGTCTAACACCAACATAGCTGTCAAGGCCTCAGTTATGCACTTTGCAACTGGATGACTGCTGTCATATTTCTTCTTCCTCGCAAAGGACTGTTGGACAGTCATTTGCTTAGTTGAAGTAGTACAAGTGTTTTCCGACTTCCCCTCTGGGGTGACGATCGACTCCCAGTGGCAACAACAGCAGCAGCAGTAGGAGGAAGTGGTTCTTGATCTTTCCCTATTTTATCCTCCAAATTTTTGTTCTCCACTATTTTTCTGGAGTTATATAACAAAATGCAGCAAAGGAGAGCATACCTCTAAAACACACAGGGCAAACCCTGTAAAAATTATTTAGATTAAATATTAATAACCACTTTATTTGGAGTAAATAATATACAGCACGGGACAGCACCACTGAACTTATATGGCAGCACAACTGGACTGGACTTTATACGGCAGTACCACTGGATATATACGGCAGTATCACTGGACTTATACGGCAGTGCCACTGCACTGGATTTATACGCCAGTACCACTGGATTTATACGGCAGTACCACTCAGTTTATATGGCATTACCACTGGACATATACGGCAGTATGACTGGAATTATATGGCAGTACCACTGGATATATACAGCAGTGTCACTGGATTTATATGGCGGTACCACTGGATATATACGGCAGTATCACTGGACATATACGGCAGTATCCCTGGACTGGATTTATACACCAGTACCACTGGACATATATGGCAGCACCACTGGACATATACGGCAGTATCACTGGAATTATATGGCATTACCACTGGACATATATGGCAGTACCACTGGACATATATGGCAGTATCACTGGAATTATAAGGCAGTACCACTGGACATATACAGCAGTGTCACTGGATTTATATGGCAGTACCACTGGACATATATTGCAGTACCACTGGACATATACGGCAGTATCACTGGATTTATACGGCAGTAGCACTGGACATATACGGCAGTATCACTGGAATTATATGGCAGTACCACTGGACATATACGGCAGTATCACTGGACTGGATTTATACGCCAGTACCACTGGTTTTATACGGCAGTACCACTGGACATATACGGCAGTATCACTGGAATTATATTGCAGTACCACCGGACATATACGGCAGTATCACTGGACATATACGGCAGTACCACTGGACTTATACAGCAGCACAGGAACCCCACCACTGGACTGATGCAGGACAACACAGCACCACTGCAATTGACTGGACTTATACAGCAGCACTGGACATATGGCAGCAGAGGGACTACCACTGTTACTGGACTGATGCAGCACAAGACACCACCACTGGACTGATGCAGCACAACACAGCACTACTGGACTGGACTTATACAGCAGCACTGGACATATGGCAGCAGAGGACACCACTGTGACTGGACTGATGCAGCATAAGACATTACACTGGACTGAGCAGCACAAGACAGCACTGGAATTGCCACCCCATTTCCCCTCCCGCATAGACACTGTGGACAGAGACATGATCTCTCGCTACACTCTCCAATGCCGGAGTGAAAATGGCTGCGACGTGCGGCTCCTTATATGGAATCCAAAACTGGCGAGATTCCGACAGTGGGATGATGACGTTTTGCCTCGTTCTGGTTTCCGAGTCAGGTGGAAAACCCGAGCTGGGCTCGGATCCGTGCTTGGATCCAGGCTCGGGTATTGAAGTTCGGGGGGGTTCGGTTCTCAGGGAACTGAACCTGCTCATCTCTAATAAAAACCAGGCTACTGTATGAGGGATAATTTCATATCAAATTACCAACGAAAAATAATGAGTTTTCTAACTACTTACTTACCTTGGACTTCAACTTTTCTGTGTTATCTTATACCCCTTTTACGGGTTCACTACGGCTGGCCGGCGGTCGGGCTCCCGGCGACCAGCATACCGGCGCCGGGAGCCCGACCGCCGGCTTACCGACAGTGTGGCGAGCGCAAATGAGCCCCTTGCGGGCTCGCTACGCGCGCCACGCTACGCGCGCCACACTATTTTATTCTTCCTCTATGGGGGTCGTGGACCCCCACGAGGGAAAATAAGTGTCGGCATGCCGGCTGTCGGGCTCCCGGCGCCGGTATACTGAGCGCCGGGAGCCCGACCGCCGGCATACAGAAGACCACCCCCCTTTTACATCTGTAGCACGGGTCGCAGCCGGGAGCCTGACACGGCTGCGACCCGTGCTACAGGCCCCTTTCCCACAGCGCTAACCAACCCAGTATGATCTCCCAGCGCCGCCCTTCCATACACTGTGAATGGGAGCCATGTCACCTCGACATGGCTCCCGTTCACACTACACAGCTTACCGGGTTGAACACGCGTTCAACCCGGGTAGGATTCCCGGATCACTTGATCCGGGAATTTGCCGGGGGAGCCGTTTTCACTAGGAAAAAACTCGGGTAAATGTACGCCCCCGCGCATTTACCTGTGTTTTTAAAGGTAGTGGAAAAGGGGTATGAGTGAACAAACACAGTAGGATTGTGTTCCAGGTCCTGGGTAACTGCTACTTTATGAAGCACTAATATTGCTTAAAGGTGAAAATCTGCACTAAAGCTGAAGTAATAAATTAGCTTTTAGCTTTAATCTGTGTGTTCCGAGTTAGACAATGGAACCTTATATCTTATTGGCTGCTATGGTTTTAGTGCTCTTTTCAGGTACATTAGTAAATAATCCTCCTTATCTACATCATGTCAGGCTTGTGTGCTCACAACACCGACATAGATATACAACAACGGCTGACAACAGCTTAAACTCAGATATGTGTTATACACATGGTACTGTACTGTATGACAATTTACACAATCTATATCTTTCTGAATGTTACAAATTGTATTTCCATATTTCAATAAGTTATATTTTACACATTTTATAAATAAAACCGGGAGAGGAGTCTGGCCAATTTATATTTATCTGCCATGATCATTTATTATCTTATTCATTCCATTTTATTTAGAATTCATGCTTTAATTATAATGCATACATATATTACACTGCTGTTCATTATGTAGATTATGACAAACAAATTGTATATATTGATATGGAAATGAAGGTAAAGATAATCACTTAGAAGTATTGGGAAGATACATTAATACACAAGTTAGCTAAATAAAAAGTAGTTTAGTTGTGGTGGCTACCGTAACAGAGAAGCATCCAATAACATTTTTGGGCAGTTATGTAATATGAGGAAAGACAGTGGATGTTGGAGACATGAAATATTGACTGTATTATAAATATGATACAATGATTAGATAGAAGAATAATTCTTAATATTTATGAACATGTTGGGTTTTTTATTGTCATATTTAAAACCAAAGAACAGTACTATTCTAACAATAGTCTAATGTAACAAAATATAGAGAAATATTGGGCCTGATTCAGATGCGGTCACAATTTCGATGGTGCCACAACTGATTGATTATTGGTAGACGGTAATTGTGTTGCAGCCACAGTGTGCATGCGCCAAGGTTCCCTTCCAATGCTGCTTGCAGCGAAGAATCAGTCACAGTGTGATTGACAGGAAGAGACCATTGGGAGAGGTAACAGGAGTGTCTGCAAAAATGCAGGCATGTCTTGGCATGTGACTGCAATCTTGTATGCGTAAAACACGGCTAAAGCATCAAAGCTCCTGCAGCAATTCTGGTTGGCCATGCAGTCACTCAGGAAGTCGACAGTCATTGCATGTGTATCGACTGAGTACTCAGTTGATGAACATGCTGCCATGGCTTTGATGGGCACCTCTGTTCACCTGTGGGCGGCTGCTGTACTTGCGATGCCTTGCAGTTCCATCACTGAATGGGATCGTTGCTGCATCAGTATTGTAACTGCATCTACAGTAAATCGGGCCCATTGCCATATCTGTTTTACAAACCTGCATTTGAACCTCTTTTTTTATTCTAATCAATAAGCCCAGGATTCTTAGGTTCTAACCTATTCTAATCCTTTCCCAGTATACACAAAATTTCAGTTTCCTTTTATGTTTTATGGGTATCCGGTCTTAAGGTCGACCACACTTAGGTCGACAATCATTAGGTCACCCACTATTGGTCGACGTGCATTAGTTCGACATGGTCTATAGGTCAACATAGTCACTAGGTCGACATGTACTTGGTCGACATGGAAAAAGGTTGACATGAGTATTTCAAAAATGTTTTCATTTTTTAACTTTTTCATACTTTACAATTCACGTGGACTACGATTGGGAATAGTAACCTGTGCCGAGCACAGTGGTAGCGGAGCAAGACACCTTGCCCGAAGCATGGCGAGTGTAGCGAGCCATGTGAGGGGACATGGTGCACTAATTGGGGTTACCGGTCACTTTACGAAGAAAACAACACCAAATTTTTACGTTACCTAAAATGACCTGTTTTGACTGTTAGAACCTAAAAAGACCTTATACCAGTTACTTAAGTTGATACTATATAAATTTACTGTGGAAACATGTGGAATTTAGTAGTATTTATACGTAATTCATATATACAGATGTGTTCTGTTACAGTCTTAGTGACTAGCAAACGCAGAACAACTGCTGGATCCCGAGATTCACTGTTGCAAGTGTACACATTCACCCATGACCCTTTCACTTATATGGGAAAGCCGCATCTGCAAATGGACTGTAGCCTCCTGCGGCACATTGCATCATGGGAGCAAATTGCTGCAAGGAAGTAGCATATACCTTCCAACATCGTGAGTGCCCAGGTCGAGACTTGTATGCACACTAAAGAGGGGGGTGTGGCCACTGCAAAAGGGATGTGGCTTTGCTAGAATGCCGCTGTTGCAAGCCACACCTCCATTCTTTGTTATTGTGAGGACATGTCCAGTGCTCTGTGAGCTGCTGGCCATGCCCCCAGCCACACTGTCTCTTGTGAATAGACGCTGTGTGAATGCGCAAATCAGCTATTCACTGCTACTCTACAGCAAAGCAGCAAGTGGCAGGGAGCCACCCAATTCCCCACCACCAGCACCACGGGACACTGCGGCCTCAAAAAATGGAAATGTCCTACAAAAATCAGGAAAGTTGGGAGGTATGATAGCAGGACACATCTGTAAGAAAGGCACAGTGTTTCAAACATAATGATATATGTTTAATGGTTTAGTTTTAGTTTCATAAAAAAGTATAAATTCCTAAACTGAAATTTTTAAAACCTGTAACATCCTAAAACATGGATTGAAAAAAACTAAATTTAGTTTTTAACTTCCTAAAAATCTTGGGCCTACTAATCAATATCAAATATCTGCATTGGAATATTATTATGTAAATGGCATATTTTGTAGAGCAATATTTCCAAACTGCAACATTTTCTATGAAATACTACTGTATATTATTAACACTTTTAACTTTAGTCAATTCTCTGTGTTTGATGTTTGATGTGCTGTTTCAATGCACTCAGCAAATTATTATTTAGTATTATTTTCTGCAATAAGTTTAGGTGACGTGTTCTCTATATCGTACAGAATTTGCCAGATGGCCCAATAAAAATGCTTATCATCATCAAGAATTAATTCAATGCTTAGCTTTATAAGATCTTCCATTGCACGAGTAATGAAGTGTGCATTCTTCTTCTGTTCGTTTTCAAGTCTTTCAGCACTTCAGGGAAATGACAATGTCACTCAAATCATTCTTCTTTGCTATGCATGCTCCCCATTAAACGAGAGAAAATGTAGAGCATGGTTTTATGTATTATAACCAATATTAGAGAAATGATTTGATAAGTGATTGATCAGGGTTTGTTGACATTCTCACAGTCTCATATTGTTGCAATACTGTTGCTTAAGTAATGCAGTCCTGTATAAAAAGAGTAAAGCAAATTCTATGACAATAACATTTTCAATTTCAAAGTTAGCTCTCATTCAGGGAAGAAATCTCAAATGAAAACTTGCATATAAAACTGCATTTGCAAGTTGCTTCTCAAGTGATGCAAAGGAGAAGTAGGGTGAGGCCATACAAAATAATCCCTGCTGAAGGCCTGTTCATTTTAAAGCAAGCCTGCATTTGCAGTGGCATTTAACATTCATATTATGTTGTCATCTTGGTCAAAATTGTCAAAATGTTTACTTTTTTAATCAAAACCATTTGCAATTCAATACACAAATGGTATTCTCTAGAAGTGTATTAATACACAAATGGTATTCTCTAGAAGTGTATTAAGAGCCACCAATGGACAAGTTGGCTCACTTATATTTATTTATTTATTATCAGTCATTTATATAGCATACACATATTCCGCAGCACTTTATAGAGAATATTTGGCCAATCACATCAGTCCCTGCCCCAGTGGAGCATACAATTTATGTTTGCTATCACATGCTTGAGAGGAGCCAATGACATGTGTGTTTGCATTGGTTGTCAGGCTGCCACCTTGAGAAAAGGGATATATATATATATATATATATATAGGAGATCAAGATTGGGGTGCTCTCTTCCGGGGTAGATGGGCACTTCCAAATAAAAAGCAGCTAGGAAATAACACACCAGTCCAGGGTTTTTGTGAAATCTAGCTATAGCAAAATCCTAGCTCGTCTGGGCTCTAGTTACACAACAAATAGGTTCCCTCTCTCATAGTGGTAGAGCCTAATATCCCTCCTACAACATAAGCATATAGACAGTACTCACTGTCAGAAAATCACAGTATCTCTTAACTGGACTCCTGCCTGTTCTTCCAGGCAATGAGACCCTGAGAAAAGCCCTGACACACTTGTATTAGCCTCTTATTGGTGTAGGTACTTTACTAGTTAGTTTGTTCTCAGTCCGAAGACCTGAAATGGGCTTAATAGATGGGGCCCACCCTCTCTTTCCACCCATAACACCATAACCCCACGAACCCTTAGCCAACGTTTACTAAAGCACAAAACAACTATCCAGTCTGCTTTGCAATGACAGACATTTCTTGGGGTTTTATATCATATAGGTCAGAAACCTGGGACAAATATGAGATGTGCAGGTTCAGATTTGCTCAGTTCTTAATTCATGAAAGTTCAGATTTATTGAGATATTTCTTATTGTCTATCCAAAACACGTAACATCCGAGAGCCAATAAGATCCTGTTCTGAGATCCGGGTAAATCCTGACCCACACATCTCATATATATAAATTCTCACTTGACAGATTTCACCGGTTTACCACAGTCTCCAGAGTGCCGCCTCTTCTTTCCGTT
The DNA here is from genome assembly GCF_028390025.1 of Pseudophryne corroboree. Lineage (NCBI taxonomy): Eukaryota > Metazoa > Chordata > Amphibia > Anura > Myobatrachidae > Pseudophryne > Pseudophryne corroboree. The sequence continues at coordinate 432,819,660 of NC_086448.1, forward strand.
GCAAAAGATACACAGACTGCATAGTCTGTTTGGGAGGGCACCGGAGCATGACCTTTGTTCAAGCAGCCAACGGGGGAGTGCCAGACAATTTGCCCACTATATATATATATATATATATATATATATATACAGTACCAGTCAAAAGTTTGGAAATACTTTCTCATGGCCCAATAAAAATGTTTATCATCATCAAGAATATATATAGACAAAGTCACATATTAAGAACCAGAGTCTGCTATATTTAAAAAGAGAGCAATATAGAATCATATAACACCTTGAGTTGACTAAAAGTATACTAAGTACGGAGGCATACAGTAATTGCTGCTAAGTGCCGAATATAGTTATGTTCCAAAGACTGAGATATATTATTTCTGAAGTGCTGAATGTATTGCTTTACTGTGAATTCAGGTTGACTAACATTAGATGCTAACTTTGCCTTTTGTGGTTTCCCCATTGTGGATTACAAATGGGATGTGGTCAGCATCCTGGCGATAGGATTGCCACTGGTCACATGATCGACACCGATATCCCAAAGCCACTCAGAATCCCGATGCTGGAGTGCTGACTGCCGACATCCTGAAGGTTAGTATCGGGGTAACAGTTAGGGTTAGGGCTCGGGGGAGTTAGGTTTAGTCACTAGAGAGGGGTTAGCCCTAGCTGCCACTCCCCCCTTCAGTTTTAGCCCAAGTTGCCACTCTCTGTGGCTAAGCAGTAGCCGCCACCCCCACTATCTGAGCCCTAGCCACTGCCACAGCCGAGTTAGGGAAGGAGGCAGAGGAGGTGTAAATGAATTGCCTCTTCTCCTGTCAGCATTTTAATTGTCAGGATGCCGGTATCGGTTATGTGACCACCGGCATCGGGCTCCCATATCACACCCTTTGAAATGTCTACATGTAATATATTAGTAACCACCTACAAGGGAGTGATGAATGATAGAACTCTGTGTTCATAAACATGTAAATGACTAATCATTCTGGGGTATTTAAAGTCTATTGTGTGATAATGTTTTTGTTACAGATGGAGCCTCCATTATCTTGGCAGGCTGAGGCATTAGTTGCGATCGAGCATACACAGTGTGCCTGGGCGCAAGGTGGCGCGCCTAGTCATAGGGAGGCGCACAGAGCGTTTGGCATTACCTTTGAGTGTAATACCTGCGATCATCCACCAGATGTCACTTTTTAAAATCACCAATGCGCATGCGTGTGGTCTCCATTAAAATACAATACTGAACTACAGCGTAAGAATTACTTTACTGGTGCGTCTCATTACGCTATAATATGCTACAGTATGTCATATAGTATACCTTTATAACAGTATATACAGTACAGATGCAAACAGTACAGCATATACAGATGCAAACATACCTGTTACAGGTACAGTATGGTATATTGATGTTAGGAATATGTGAGCATCCAAATCCCATAGTATTAAGTATAATGGGGAGAGATAAAAGCTCCTCCCTAAGTTCCTGGATGCCAAATCACCATGCTTAGCATCTCTGTTCAGTATTTTGTACAGCTTGCAATGTACAGCGGCATGTGTTATCTTTCTAAGTATAATAGGGAGAGATAAAAGCTCCTCCCTAAGTTCCTGGACAATCACATTCCCTTGTCCAGTAGAATCCAATAGGGGTACCTGTGAAAATAAATCCCAAAATACTCACCTATTATCCAGTGATGATCGGTCCTCTTCGTTCCTGAAGTAATCCACAGGGTTAAAAAATAATAAACCAAAAGCCCGAACCAACAAACTAAAGGGGTTCCATGTTTACACATGGAACCCCTTTCCCCGAATGCCAGGACCCCGTGACTGCTGTCACTAGAGATCCAAGCAGCCAATCAGGGAGCACCACGTCATAGTGCTCTCCTGATTGGCTGTGAACTTCTGGCCTGTCAATCAGGCGGAGTGCACCAGCTAGAATGGAGCTTCGAATAGCTCCATTATAGCCTGTGATGGGAATTTTGCTGTCTGCGGCTAACCGCAAAGTTAATTGGGGTCACCCACAAGAATGACCCCAATTAACCTCGTGGTTAGCCGCGGACCATACTCTGCTGCAAAGGCTACAGCGGCAAGTGTTATCTTTCTACGTATAATGGGGAGAGATAAAAGCTTCTCCCTAAGTTCCTGGATGCCAAATCACTGTGCTTAGCATCTCTGTACAGTATTTTGCATTTGAAAACTGAATAACACGAACAGCTTGTAACATACAGCGGCAAGTGTTATCTTTCTAAGTATAATGGGGAGAGATAAAAGCTCCTCCCTAAGTTCCTGGATGCCAATTCACTGTGCTTAGCATCTCTGTACAGTATTTTGTATTTGAGTACTAAATAGCATGAACAGCTTGTAACATACTCTGCTATAATGGCTAGAAGTGTGCACACTTCTATTGAATATGAAGGTATATTACAATAGATTAAAAAAAATTAATAAAGTGAGTGCCAGAAGAAGAAAAAAAATACACTAGCACTTTGGGAATTGAACCCAGGACTCTCAGCATGGGAGGTGGAAGACTTCACCCCTTGCCCACGCCACTGCATGGAAGATAAACAGGCTTATTTGTAAAAGTACTTTAAGCAGCGATTCATTCTCATTGGTGTTTGTTTATGCCGCTAAGGGACTTGGACCCTCATATTGCAGAACACGGTATTAAGCCACCACCTCCCCATACCCGCATACCACTTCCCCCTTCCCCCCTGGAAGCCTGCACAGTTCATACAGTAGACAGGGCGGGAGGTCAGGTTACAATAAATGTACAATGCTAAAGAAAAAAAGATTTATAGCCTGACCATTGGTTACCATCTGTGTGTACAGTATTCAGTACAGGACTGTATATTAACATTACAGTTGTGACTGACCATTTGCCAGAGCTTATACTGTAGATCAATCTGCCGCTATTTGATATAAAGTACTGTATTAGTGGAGCATTAGCCACCCAATGGTGGAGAGGTGTATTGAATGCTAAACCTCAGTTTAGGCGGAAAAACAGCCAAGATAACGGAGGACCCATCTGTATTTCATTATACTGTATGTGTATCTGTAAAGATTACTGCATAAATTCACACTAAAATGTGTTGAAGTTATTGAACAGTTGCATTTTCTATTTAGTAAGTGTTACTGTAGCAGCTAAAGTTTACAGTGTGTTTAATTGCTAGGAGAAACATAGTTTGTTGTTTTTTCATTATAATATTGAAAGGGAATCAATGCATATTATTAACATCTCATTTGTGCTGCATTGTATGTCATTTGTATGCTGATTATTATTGTCGGGCATACCCTTTCACTGGACTCATGTCCACTTATCCCATTTAATAAATGTTGCCAGGTTATTCTGTTTAACACATTGTCATGTTAAGCAATTTTGCTGTGTAACCTAAACTCTGCTACAGTCTGAGAAAGGCAAGCTGGTGGAGTCATTTACAGGAGAAATGAAGATCCACTGGAGCTGCCTTTTCTATAGTAAGGTACCATCTATACCTAACTTATCTGTACCTACACTAACACCCGGGGTACCGTACCCCTTCTTTTGTTGACAGTTTTGTTACTCTTGATTGCAACCTTTAGATATCTCCTATTGCTTGCTCATATCTCTTTATCTGTAAAACATATTTTATTGTCAACTGCAGATCTATAAATATATCTCCATACTTTCATTGCCACCCTTGTTGCTCTTAATTGCCAACTTCAAAGATCTACCCAGGGCCGCCATCCGGGGGTATTGCCAGGACTGTGTACCAGACCCAGGCATGTGAGGGGCCTGGGGGTGCTATCCCTGGCTAATTCCTATGGAACTCAAACCAGAAAACAAAAACCTGCGGGTGCTGCTAGAGTCAGGAGCAGAGTGTAGCATACAGGGCCAGCTCAACCCATTTCAGATAATCATCCTTGTGTGTAGCCTGGCCTGGGTAGGGCTAGGGTCAGTCCAGTGGCTGAGACATGGCCCAAGAGTGACCTTACAGATAGCAATGCTGCGGCGTGATGTCATAGTTTATGTCATCACACATCATCCCCACCTGCACAGTGAGTAACTGACACTACTTTGAAGCAGGCTGTGCAGAATGGAGATGTGATGAGGGGCTGATAATGTGAAAGGTGATCAGGGGCTGGGGGCTATGATGAGGGGCTGTGGAAGGTATTCATGGGCTGAGGATTGAGGACAGTGATGAAGGGCTGAGGGTTGTGGAAGGGGATCATGGGATGAGGTTGGTGATGCAGGGCTAAGAAAGGTGATGCAGGGCTGAGGATGATAATGATGAGCTGAGGATTGTGATGAGGGAGTGAGGATTGTGATGAAAGATAAAAGATGATAATGAGAGGCTGAGGAAAGTACTGAGGTGCTGAGGGCTGGGGGAGGGCAGGAGTGGGACCAGGTTCCAACCCACTGAACTGGTCTGGATTTTCTTGAGTGACTCAAGGCACTCAAGGGTCTGGAGACTGGTCTCCTGTAATTAGCTCTGTAGCTATCTGTGACTGCCCAGGAGGTGAGGTCACTTCTGCATGTGGCTTGGGAGAATCAATGTTGTTATTGTGGGTTTTTTTCCCTCTCGGGGGCCAATGTATTTTATTTTTTCCTGTGGTGGCCAATTTGTTTTATTTATTGCTGTAGTAGTCAATATGTATATTTGTTTTTCTGTGGGTGTCTAAGTATTTTTTTTTCTTGTGCAATGTTTTTTGTCGGGGGAGGGGGTTCTGCCTATTCTGTCAGCCCCGGACCCGACAATCTCTGATAATAGCTCTGGCTCTACCCTTATCACCCACATATCTCTTTCATCATCACCCTTGTTACTCTTGATTGCCAGCTTCTGATCTCACCATCCGTACAATTACCTCTACACAGGGCACACTGCCTGCTTCAATGCTGCTCATAGAGAAAGTGAGGAAATTTGAACTGACTTCCTTTATGATAGCACGGCTATCTGGGGCACTCTGTCTAAGGTCTTCTCTGAGTGCTCGGACAATCAGAAGGGTCATAGTAATGCAGAGGAGAGCTGAATAGCAAGTATCGTTGCACTACACCGGCAAAAAATAATAGTATCATTTCATTACACCTTCTAAAAGGTGTTCCTTTTTTCTTATTAATTTAATTAATTAAAAATAAAAATCTACATATTAAATAAATCAATTTAAATTGTTAAAAAAATTGTATTGTTTTTGCCATCAGAGCTGTACAGTAACAAGGTTAAAAAATGATAGGTCTTTCTGAAACTTTCTGAATCTTTATGAAACTTTCAAAAAGTCTAATAGTGTTGATCTAGACCTCTGATTATGTATAGGAAACAAAATGAAAGCAATAAAACAAAAACACTTAATAATGGCAGAAATATCCGTGCGCAAGTCAATAATAAAAAAAGCAAAACAGCAATACTGTTACTCTGTGATCAATTTTAAAGACTGTTAAATACATTTTGTCTTCAATATCTAGTGCAGTTGCAAAGTGTTATAAATCATTTATTGAGCAGACAATATTTCATTTTATTGATGTGCATTTTAGCATAATTAAAATAAAAAAATAAATCACACTGTAAACATATGCAGTCTAAAATGTGCAAATAACATTTTTAGAATGTTCATAAAGATAACTACAAACAGGTCAATGTGAGCAGGAAGAACTAAAATTGGAAGCAGTTTGCTAGACTGTCATTTCATCTGGTGACTTCAAATCTACTGCTTGTTACTTCTAGAAATACCTTTGCTGTCTTCATCATAGTCAACAGCATTATAAGTGTGTAAAGCAAAGCTTTTTATCTTGGTATTTGTGTCCACACAAGTAAAATAAATAATGCAATAAAACCTGAGGAAATCAAAACACTCTCCTCCACCCTAAAAAAAAAAAAAAAAAAATAGATGCAATCGAACAAAATAAAAAATGACATGCAGGTTTGTAGATAAGTACTATGTCTATCCAGACTGTAAATTATACTGGCTGGTACTTCACTCTGTAGCTGCTGTGGTTGTGCAGTCATTAAATGTAACAAGCAGGGGGAACAAAAAAGAAAAAAAAGTACAAAGTCTGTCGTATAAAAGAGAAGAAACTACTTTAAACAACTTGTTTTCCCTGGCTGCTCTTTGTGATAAGGGAATAGTCATGCGAATGCTGTCAGCTTTGTGCCATATGTTACAGGAAACCAGGGACCCTTGAAGAAGAACCTCTGAATTATTGATCAATGATTAGCAAATGCAATCGAAATTGTAGACTTGATGTTGTGCAGGGATTCATAATTTATGAGTGGACAAAATAGGAGGTAGCAGAGGTAGCGGTAGGTGATTTCAGCCCCCATATTGATTACTTAAAACATCAGGAGGTAAGTGTAGTGTGACAGACAGAACAAAACCTGACAGCTCACTGCCTGTCCATCACCACAGATGGAGAGCTAAGGGAATAAGCTTTCTACAGAAGCAAATACATTTCTATTGTGTGTCTTTGATCATTATGCTGTTCTACTAAACCAAAGGACATATTAGTAGGTAATTTATGTATTCTCTTACAATAAAAAATTGATAACGTCCGATTAGGTACCACTAGAGCTAAATATCCAGGCAGTTTGTTTCCTTAACAGTTGGACAAGCATTACTATAGAGGTATTTTGCATTCACTGGAAGAGGAGGCCACATAGCTTGTACTAGCCTGTTAGGAAATGCTAAAATTCACTGCATAATTGATAAGAAGTTGGTGATATGGCAATTGTTTCATTTATCTGGATTTAAGAAAAAACACATTATTTGTTTCTTTTATTTACATAAAGGCAGAATCTTCTTTCAGAATCATTGACCATTTTTCAGAGATCACAGATAAACATGGCAAGATGGGACGTATATAGATGCTGTATGTAGTATTTTAGTATACCATACAGAAATTCTCTGCAATGCAACTGTCACTATTTCCAGTAATAGTGATGGTGGCACGATGTAAGGGATTATATACATTTTCAGCATAGTCATTATAGGAAACATAATATGAATTGCAAAACTCTTCAATGCAGAAATGAGCAGACAAGAGAACATGCAATTAGCACCCTACCCCCCCTTTCCTCCCCATGGGCCTGATTCAGGTTCGGTCACTCTAATGGTAATGTCACAATGTACTGATGTCCGGTACATTACACATGCGCAGTTTGGGTCCTGTGTCGTCAGATGTAGTTGAGGTTGCTGATGTGAGTTGATTGACAGTCTGCAGCCATTTGGGGGTGGTGAGGGGGCAGCAATGGCATCCATTTCACAAAACAGGCATGTGCCGCCTCTATTTTGTGAAGTGCAGAGGCTAGCGTATCCATCTTCCAATGGAGATTTCCTAGCCTCAACGCTGGAGCTGTGGTGGCTGGTCCATATAACCTAATAGGTTACTCAGTTAGCTGATGGCATCGCCGGTGATCCGATGCTATCTTCTTGGAAGCAGCAAAGAATCACACATGCATGTACCCCTAAGGAAGTCCTAAGGAGAGGATATAGCTCCACCTGGATAAAACACGTTGGAACCACATTGCATGCTGATTTTTAGATAATCTGTATATTTCCTTCTCTAATTTACGAGCATTCACTTATTTTATAAAGCTATAAGTCTGTAAATTGTTTTACACTATGTGCATCGGTTTTTCTGTTTTTCTGTACTTTGAATTCCATTAAAAATCTGTGAAAAAGCATTGTCTGACAGTGACCTTGTGAGGATCTCTAAAAAGACATGAGATAAGTTGATATATCTTTTATACATGGTACGGGTTCACCTATAACCCCGGTGGCAAATGTAGGATTTCTAGAACGGGGTTTCCAAATGCAATCCACAATATCCCACTCTGCAGAACATTGGAGCAAGTGTGGGAGTCTGTGGGAGAGGTAGAAGAACCTAGTAATGACCCTTGACATTAATGTAAACATTGCTCTTTTTATACTAAACACTGTATACTGTATGGAATACAGTATTAATATTTTTCACTTTAGATGGTCTATAGCAGTGGTTCTCAAACTCGGTCCTCAGGACCCCACACAGTGCATGTTTTGCAGGTAACCCAGCAAGTGCACAGGTGTATTAATTACTCACTGACACATTTTAAAAGGCCCACAGGTTCAGCTAATTATGTCACGTGTGATTCTGTGAAGAGACCTGCAAAACATGTACCGTGTGGGGTCCTGAGAACCGAGTTTGAGAACCTGTGGTCTATAGTAGTGATGTGCACCGGACATTTTTCGGGTTTTGTGTTTTGGTTTTGGATACGGTTCCGCGGCCGTGTTTTGGATTCGGACGCTTTTTGGCAAAACCTCCCTGAAAATTTTTTGTCGGATTCGGGTGTGTTTTGGATTCGGGTGTTTTTTTACAAAAAACCCTCAAAAACAGCTTAAATCATATAATTTGGGAGTAATTTTGATCCCATAGTATTATTAACCTCAATAACCATAATTTCCACTCATTTTCAGTCTATTCTGAACACCTCACACCTCACAATATTATTTTCAGTCCTAAAATTTGCACCGAGGTCACTGGATGACTAAGCTAAGCAACCCAAGTGGCCGACACAAACACCTGGCCCATCTAGGAGTGGCACTGCAGTGTCAGACAGGATGGGACTTCCAAAAAATAGTCCCCAAACAACACATGATGCAAAGAAAAAAAGAGGCGCAATGAGGTAGCTGTGTGACTAAGCTAAGTGACCCAAGTGGCCGACACAAACACCTGGCCCATCTAGGAGTGGCACTGCAGTGTCAAACAGGATGGCACTTCCAAAATTTTTTCCCCAAACAGCACATGATGCAAAGAAAAAAAGAGGCGCAATGAGGTAGCTGTGTGACTAAGCTAAGTGACCCAAGTGACCAACACAAACACCTGGCCCATCTAGGAGTGGCACTACAGTGTCAGGCAGGATGGCACTTCAAAAAAATAGTCCCCAAACAGCATATGATGCATAGAAAAATGAAAAAAAAAAAAAGAGGTGCAAGATGGAATTGTCCTTGGGCCCTCCCACCCACCCTTATGTTGTATAAACAGGACATGCACACTTTAACAAACCCATCATTTCAGCGACAGGGTCTGCCACACTGAAATTACTGGTTGGTTTGGGCCCCCACCAAAAAAGAAGCAATCAATCTCTCCTTGCACAAACTGGCTCTACAGAGGCAAGATGTCCACC